>NC_068939.1:96918874-97020024 GCF_016801865.2 Culex pipiens pallens
TTTGAAGAGCGAGGCACATGCAAACTAAAACAATTACAGCAAAACAATTTTCAAAAAGTTCCCAAACTGGTACAAATAATAATTATTATGCTCGAAAAAATGAGCCTCATCGTTGCGTGTAGTGAAATAACCAATGTAAACTCTATTTTAAGACCCAGTTTACGGTAATCGAAATCTCACTCAAAACAAGTGCTGGCTTTATTTAGCATGTAACACACGTAACTTTTTTTTTTTTTTTTTTTTTTTTTTTTTTTTTTTTTTTTTTTTTTTTTTTTTTTTTTTTTTTATGGAGGATCGAAGCAATCTGTGCCCGTGTTCGGACGCGTTTTTTGAGCGCTGTCATTTTTTTCCATTTAATCGTCTTTAAAAGTGTAAAATTTCTTAAAATACGGAGATCTCTTTATAATTTTCGGTTCAAGACATTTGTAGTTGAAGTGATGGAAGTGAAAGGTAGACTTTTTCGGTGATATTTTTGAAATACGACTTTCTCGACTCGGCAGAGTTGCTCCACCGGGAGGAGATGTCAGCAGCAACAAGAAGATCAGGACCTGGGTAACTTCACGAAGTGGCCATCAGCTAGAGCGTTGCCAGTGGTTCCAGTTCGACAACATAGATTCCAGAATGGCGACGTCGTTTTTCAAGAATTGTCGAAGCAGATGTGGGTGGTGATCATCATTCATCCTCATTAAAGTGGGTCGCTTGCAGTTAATCGTGCGGTATCAGGATTGCTGCCGGAAGCTCTGCTGATTAAGACAGGGATTCAAGAAAAGTCAAGATTCATGTGACATGTGGCGAAACGATCGGAAATGAGCTGGTTTCGAAGATTCTTCGTATTTGGTGAGAGCTTTCCATTTTTATTTTCAATTGACACTTCCATCCACTCTAACATCCATACATTTCACTAAAGACCAACCACGCCAATCTTACTATATACGCGGTAGGGTGTTCCCTTGGTCGTTCGCTGTGAGTTGTGGATTGCCTGCTTCTCTAATGAAGGTTCGACTGAGGGGGCATGCTTATTAATTTCTCGTCGCTCCATACCCTCAGTGACGTGATGGGAGCAAGGGCGTCTATGCAAAGTGTCCCTACACCCGCTACAAATTTCCGGCGCTTGGGGTGGGAAGAGGGAAACCATTGTATTTTATGCGCCGGTATTTGTAGCATTAAAATTCGTGCAAAAAAAACTTATGCACGTGGGTGTACAGATTACGGAGTAAAAGATGATCGAATTGTTCACCTAGCGCTCACATGTGTTCCAGGACCAAGTTGCCTGCGGGTATGGGGATCATACATACATACAACACACGTAACTTTTTTTACTAGACCGTTGTCAAGAAGGGTTATTTGGAGAATGTTCAGCTTATAAACGGTGCCCTGAAAGTTCCTAACAAGTTTGGTTTAGAAATATTGGGACAAGAATGAAAATACCTTTTTTCGGTTTAACATAACCTCTGTAGAAAAAAAGAAAAAATTCCACGTTTTATTTTTTAACAGAGCAATTCCAGCTCAAATCAGGATTTTTTCTGGAACTTTTGTGCCCGACCCGCTCTGATTTCAATGAAACTTTTAGACATGTTATCCTAGGCCTATATAAGCCATTTTTGTGTATATGGAGCCAATTGTTTTCGAAAATAATATTTGAGAAGGGCGTAAGTTATTTAAATATTTATGTATTTTGCAATTTAAAAATTACTTATCTCGAAGCCGTTGTATCGTATCAAAAAGTGGTCAATGACAAACTTGTAGGAAATTGGACGGGCTTTCTGAAAAAAATACACTGGAAGAAAAATACACGCCAAGATTTTGTGGTTTTTAAGTTTAAACGTCAAATTTAAAGGTGATGTCACGATTTTTTCGATTAAAATTGTTGAGGAAATAGCCTAAGATGTTACAAAAAGACTCACGAAAAATGCAGGATGGTATGTCTTTCCCTAAAAAAAACACAAAAATCATTTAGGTATTAAAACTGCTTTTTTGAAAAGTGGTCAAAACGTCAAAATTGGGAAGCGGGAATCGATTTCCCAGACAATTTTACATAAAGTCTCCTTATTGACCTTTGTCCTATGTCCTTGGGAAGATACAACAATTATAAAAATAAAAATGTCGAAAAAATAGGGTTTTTGGTGGTTTTTGGCAATTTCTATATGACAGATTTGATTTTTCAGTCTCGTCTCGTCAATTTTTACCGGAAAGCTCGTCCAATTCCCCATAAGTTTGCCTTTGACAGCTTTTCAGTTGGATGTATGGACTATATCTGTAATTACAATTCTCATAACTGAAAATAGAATATTTTTTTCAGTGTGGTAGAAACCTGAAAACTAAATAAGTTTACGCAAATATTGAAACGAGTCAAATTAAAAAGCTGTCTAAGGCAAAATTATGGGAAATTATACGAGCTTTCCGGTGAAAATATTCACGAGACTGAAAAATCAATGAAAGACAAAAGCCAATATTTCAATCTTGGAAAGGATATCTGAGCTATTTTTATTTATTTCTGGAAAAAATCAAATAACCATTCCATTTCTACTACGACCATCTATGACACAATCAGATTTTTTGAACAATGGAGAACATTGAGAGAATTAAGAATCGGGGAAAAAATCACTACAGTGACAGCTCGAAGTTTAACAAGCAATAGAAATTAACTAGTATTTGCAGATGTGAGTAGAAATTCATCATGTTCAAACAAACCAAATAAAACGGTTACTTAAATTGGATTAGTTTTACCTGATGTCGTTTGAGAGTATTCCAAAGAACTTTCACTTGATGTTAATGAGTTCATTCAAATGAAATAAATGTAAAACATTTCTCTCAAATAAACGCCAACTTATCAATAATTTTGAACTAGACTAGAACTAAAATTTCTCGGACCCAAGAAATCCCGGGAAATAACCAAACTCAACATTCAATTCCCGAGAAATTGAAAATCCGAGTATCATCACCCTCTAGGTACAATCGATACCTTGTTAAAGATCCTCATATATTCTTCATATTGATGGAGACGCAACGACGTGTATCAAATGATAATAAATTATATTTTCAGTGCCATCAAACACTCCAAAATTGCGACAATATTTACTTTTCGAAAAAACCGGAACGACCCCGGCGAATCGATGGTGTGCTGCCGGGCGAGTGTGGCATGGCTGGTGACACTGCTCTGCCGGAACCAGGGCAGCGAGATTTTCCGCCCGCTTTTCTTCGTCGATCCGGACCCACTAATTCCCCCGGTAAAGTTCGCCAGGAATGATAAAGGGCCTCCCCCACCACCTCCACTTCCACCCCCACTGTGGCCATCGGTAGCATCCACCAGCCCGTCTCCTCCTCCATCCTTATCAATATTGCTGGACTTTAACATAGTGTCAGCGCGATTTTCGTAAACATTTATACAAAGACATCCACAATGGTTGCTTCCTTCACTTTTCTCCGCACGAAAGCTCCTTTCGGGCACTCACTCATTTCTTCCCGGCTGGGTGCATTAGGCACAAACACATTCTTCTCTTACTTTACTGTGATCTGAAGTATCGAAGGCAGAATGGACAAATATTTCCGGTTTTCATTCTTTTGCCCTGCCCTGTGGACACAAGCTGTACACAAAGTTATCACTTAAAGGTATATACTTCAAACTGTGTTGTTATCAGGTATTCGTTATCACTCGCGATTCCGTTTGCGATGGTATTTATCTTCCTTTTTTTCACACAACTATAATTATTTTTTTTCCGGCTGCTATATAACAGATTTGAATTTGTTTTGTACTATGCTAGCAGTTCTTTAAAAAGCGGGGTTGACCATTATTTCCAGACCATTCAGTGGAATAGTAAACACCTGCAACTATTTTTCGCACTAACTGACTAATGCCCTTGGTTTAATGAAATATATCGCAGCGCCTGCACACTGCGTAGACATGCTGTTTTGTATAAAAAATTACTTTTTCTATATTTTATAAATAGCACAGCTGCCTCAAGTCACAACTAATCAATTCCAGGTATCTAAAACATATTCAAGTCAACGAAATTCACGAGAACAAAAATCAAACAAACAGATCCATTCTAGTCGACTTCTGGCACAATAATCGATTTCACAAACTGGTGGTGGGCAGTGTCAAACTGACAGTCCAACTTTGATATGCCAAAAATGGACACGGGGACGGACGACAAGGCAACGGGACACGCGATATCATACTGATTGTACGGGCCGTTATCGGAAAACAACAACAATAACAACAAAAAGAAGCAGTTCGCAACCGCGATAACCGGAGTGCACACATGCTGGAACGAATCGAATGTGTGAATCCCCTCACGGTGAATGTTTTTTTTACGCTTTTTTTCATGCGTGGAAAATAGTAAATTGAAAGCGAGAAAATCGAAACACGCTTTGTTTGCATTAAAATTTACAATCTGCCACGAATCGACGCAACTTCCACCAGTAGTTACATACAAGTAGGTAGGAAAACTTGTTTTAACAAAAAGATCATACTTTTCATGGAGACGCATGGTGTTCATGCTATGTAGAGCAGAATTCATATGTTTCATCTATGTTTTCTTCAAATCAAACTTAGGGGGAGAGGGGTAATATGCACCCCCTAAGGGAAAACTGTGATTTCTCAACCATTACAGCATTACTGTGGAAGAATTTTGTTCGATGTTTTAAAACAACTATTATTCTTCGTCATCCATGTGAAAAAAGTCTTTAAATACTTCAAAATTGTTCGAAAATATCAAATTTCTAAAAACATTTTTGATTCATTTCAAACAACCATGAGGGGCAGTATGCACCGCAACATTGGGAAATGCACTACAACAACGGGGCAAATTGCACCACAACATGGGGCAAAATGCACCGGGTTAAAGCAGTTTTCACTAGTCACCACTAGATGCCACCGTTTTTTTACAAAGGAGCTTCACAGTGGTGCATTTTTCCCCGATCACGCTTTTTGCAGAATATTTAATTAAAAATGCATTTTTTTATGTTTTTGGATTCATCTATCCATAGAATAATGAAGATTATGGAAAAACTATAAACTTTAACACTTACAATATCAATAAATGCTTTTTATATTGTCCAAAAATCATATTGAAAGTTCAATAAAAATTAGAACAAAAAACAACATTTTAAAGTTTTGCAAATAACTTGAGCTGTTTATACACTGCGATGCTAAAATTTTTCCAGCATGGTTAGCAATGTTAAGCTTCCAGTTCCTATGATTTTCCCCCGGAAAAATTCTCCCAAATACCGAGAAAAGCAGGGGTGCATTTTGCCCCGGGGGTGCATATTACCCCCTCTCCCCCTAATTTTGTTAATTGAGTTTTATTGACTTTTGGAAGAATATTCATCGTAAAGCTCATAAGTTTTTTTATTTGTCTGAAAATTATGAAACTATTTGTGAACCTTGACCAAAGAGGACATTTCGCACGATTACTTTGTCCATACAAGTCTCCATGCAATTTAGGAAGCTGGCCGTTTGGGATCCCAGGAAGAATGATCCCCTGTTACACAAGCATTAAATTTTCAATGAGAATTTCTTTTTTGAGAATATATTTAAATGGAAACAGCCTTGGCTGAAAAATTGTCGGAAGAATAGTTTCTTCATACATTGTTTTGATTTTTCCCATGTAAACTTCAGGTTCAGGTTTTGAACAAAAAACCCGTATTCTGGACACCCTACTGCCAATATAGACTATTCAAATATTCAAAAATCAGTACCGTAAAACGGGGTGACTTTGATAGCCGGGGTGACTTTGATAGGTTTGCGATTTTTCCACAAAATGAAAAGTTCAATTAAAATACGTACGGAATGGTTTAGAATCATACTGACCGTGGTAAAGAAGTGTTCAAAGTACCTCAAAAAGAACTTTTCATAAAATTTTGAAAAGTTCAAAAAGTTAGTTTACTATAGTTAAGAAAATATTGATGAAATTAATTATTTTAAACTTCCCAAAGTGTCATGATTTTCTCAATGAACATGATTTTTAATCGGAAAACGGAATGCATTTTCGAATTCCTTGGACAATTTTCCACTAGGAGAAGGATTAATATGTTTATAAATCATAAATAACATGTGTTTGTGAAACGCAATCCAGATTTATATGCATTTTCAGTAGAACACATTTTATACAAAATGTGAAAACTTGTGATTCTTGCTTCGAATTCAGTATAAATCAGACAAAATTCCGACTTTTTAACAATTTTACCCAAAATTTATATGTATTTTGTTAAAAAGCTTATAAACTTAGTTAACTAATCATAAACATTGATTTTTTTTCTTATAAACTATATCAGCTACTTTAGTGATGGTACATTTAACGTACAAATAAAATTTGAACATCCTAAATATGATTTTAACATGGAAAACTATGACTATCAAAGTCACCCCGGAATATAAACTAAGAATTTTTAACGTATCTATTTTTCTAAACATTATTGAAAAAAAAACTTTTTTTCCGAAATAGTGCATGGACTTTGTGTGGCCTACCCCAGTACATGTTTTAAAAATAATAATCTTGAGTAAAACCATACCTATTGGAAAATATTCCAAAAACAAATTGAAATCCTATCAAAGTCACCCCGGTTTACGGTATCTTGAGAACGAATTTTCAGTTTAATTTGGTGTCTTCGACAAAGTTGTAGATATTGCTAAGCACTTATCAAAAAAAAAAAAAATAGTTACGCTGCTAGAAAAAATAAAGTTTCTTAAATTCGAGTTTTCACAAAAAAGGTTGCACCATTATCTTTTTTTTTTAATCTAAATTTTGGAGATGTTTAGTTGATTTTTTTTCAGTAAGCGCTAACTTTTACAATGGCCCTTAAACAACTCTTGTTAACTTTTCTTCCACGTTATTGAAAAAATATGATTTTTTTTTTCGGAAAATTGGCATGAGATTGAACCACCTTGTGGTATTAGGGTGTAATAACAAAATCGATTTGTCAGCACAGCAATTTTTCAGTTCATTTTGGGGTCCCAAACAATTCCCCAAAGTTTGGGAACGATTGGCTCAGTCCTCACTTTGCGCAAAGCGATTCCAGTTTCTATGATAATTTGTATGAGAAAACCATTTTTTTGGATTTTGATGTATATAAAATTCACGTTTCACGCTACATTAAAACCGGACTCGTGTTCGGATGCTCTGAAAGGTGCTCTACAACTTTCCTGTATCTTGAAAAGGGATATCCTGATCTATATGGTGTCTTCAGCAAGGTTGAAGGTGGTTATGAGGACAATCCAGAAAAAAAAGTAAACAGATTTTAGCATTTTTGTGGAACTTTCAATTTCTTGGTTTCATACATCGATGGCTCTGTGCTCTCTAATGCTAACTAGATAGGAAAATCAGCAAGCTTAGAACAAGAGAGCACAGAGGCATTGACATGTTAGAAATGCTATGGTCGGATAAAAATTAAATTAAATCAGTTTATCAATATTTCTATCAATATCTTTCAAGCTTAATTTCCACGTTTTTGAATACGAAGTACCTATTGAAATTTGAAGTAAAATTTGCTATGAGCACGGCAAAAAATCCGATGGTGAAATCGCATGCAAAAGCATGCACATCACCTCCGTTAAAAAATAACCTTAATAGTACACACTGCATGTACAATTTTTGTGAACACAAAGAAAATTGCAACCGACGGGGTTCCAACAGTAAGGACTGGCGCCATTAGACCAATAAAGAATGTAGGGGGTAATATGCACCCCCGGGGCAAAATGCACCCCTGCTTTTCTCGGTTTTTGGAACAATTTTCCGGCAAAAAAAACCATAGAAATTGGAAGCTTAACATGCTAAACCATGCCGGAAAATTTTGTAGCATCGCAGTTATCAAACAGCTCAAGTTTTTTGCTAAACGTGTTAAAATGATGTGTTTCCATCTAATTTTTATTGAACTTTCATTATGATTTTGGACAATATAAAAAGCATTTGTTGATATTGTAAGTGTTGATGTATATAGTTTTAGTCATAATCTTCATTATTCTGTAGATAAATGAGTCCAAAAACATCAAAAAATTAATTTTTGATTGAATTTTCTGCAAAAAGCGTGGTCGGGGCAATAATGCACCGCTTTGAAGCTCCCTTGTAAATAAACAGCGGTGTCATCTAGTGGTGACTAGTGGAAAAATGCTTTTAACCCGTGCATTTTGCCCAAATGTTGCGGTGCATATTGCCCCGCTTGGTTGTTTGAATCAAAAATATTTTTGAGAAATTTGATATGTTTTGAGCAATTTTGAGGTTTTTCAAGACTTTTTTACATGGATGACGAAGAATAATAGTTTTTTTTAGAACATCGAACAAAATTATTCCACAGTAATGCTGTAATGGTTGAGAAATCACAGTTTTCCCTTAGGGGGTGCATATTACCCCCTCTCCCCCTAGAGGAAAAAATCATGCTTCAACAGACTCTTGTTAAGGTTTCTAAAGAAAACTAGCAACGAGTACAAAAAATGCAAATAAAAAAATCCGTCAAAAAAACAGAGGAGAAACACATCGCGGTTTATCTTTATTGTAAACCTAACAAGAAAGGTGCAGACTGCGCCCAATCATGTTGAAGGTGCGAAGTTTATTTTGCACAACGTCAACGCGAGGGACGTAAATATAGCCTCGCCCCGTTGTTCTCGAGCCTTAAACAAGCGAGTCAATAATGGTATATTGAACTTATTGAAATACACTTCCAAAACTTGCTGAACAAGGTTAGATTTTTGCACGAGAATATTTTTTTCTCGAGTGGGTGTAATTGACTTGACAGTGAAACATTGTGCAACTACCACGAGATATTTTTTCGTGTTGATTTAATAATTTATTCATTAATCACAAACACAACCACAAAAGTGAGGTTTGGGGGAAGGGGATCTGCACACCGAGAGAAATTCTTGTTGATCCTGCGATGAGAATAAAGGTCACATAAAATTATCCACACAGATCTAGGCTGTGAAAACAGAGACACTCACGCATACACACACACACAACATTAATTGGACTGTTGGACGCTGTCGAAGAGGCAAAGGTTTTCAGATTTTCATTTCGTTTGGTCGCCACAAAAAGTGACCATTAGAGCTGTTTTGCCCAAGAGATATTTCGCTTCTTTTAATTTGCACCCAAGAGTGCGAAAGTTTTCATCTGTTACCCGCTCTCTCTTTCTCGCACGCACACACACACACACACAGACTCTTTTCCCATTCTGGCGCTGCGTTTTCGTTTTTTATTAGCGTTTTTCACCAATTTTCCTTTCATCTGCTCGGTTATATTTTCCTTTCTGTTCCGCGCCACCCCTCCTCCTACTCTGTCGTTCTGAGTTTGTGTATTTGTGTGACTTTTTTTCTCCTTTCTTGTAATCTTCTTTTTTCACACCAAGCGCCATACTTTCTTGTTTGCGATTTGTGTTGGCTGATTCGTCTGGGTATTTCCTGCAGTCAGTTGTTTCTTCCACAGTGGGTTTAACCTTCTTCCCCGGTGAAATGGGTGTAAGGACTCCTTCTCAAGCAATTAGGATCCTTCCACAAATCGAGTGGGCGGCACATAGCTGCACATTTTATCCCTTGACGAAGAGATGAAATTTCCCACTTTTCTTCTTCTCCTGCTCCTCTCTTTTGCAGGGAACGTTTCTTCGGGTTCAGATTCCCTTGGCACTGGCGTCTTGGGGTGACATTCGAGATGTAATTTCGTCAACCACTCACACACACACACAAACACACACACATTTGGGAATGCAATTTTTCAATCTTCACCAACCCGCGACCTCTCCGTATTGCTGAAACCCCTTGAGAACAGGGAAGGTCAGCTACGTAACTGCTAATCTTCTCTTCGGGCCAGGAAAATTAGTTAATCCTCCTGGAAGGTACTTTACCGTGCACACACACCCCAACCCACACACAACCAGCGAGGAATGATAAAAGAATATTTTTTTCTCGTCCTGGGTACGGAACTTGGACGGCTCGGGAGCAACCCCTCCGGTGGACCCTTTCAACACCACCTTTAAAACAGGGGGTGTAGATCCTCCCCCTCCGAACAAGATAAACCCACAAATCACGTGCGGTTTGACCCCGGATTGCCAACCTGCGACCGATCGGACATGGTTCTGCGGAAACACTAATTTATGAGCATTTGTTGTGCCGCTGAGCTGCGAAAAAATCAAACTCGCACTGGCCGTCGCCAGAGTCAACAACTTGGACCTCCACCAGGAGAAAGACTCTCCCACTCTCAAGTTCGGATATCTCTCGCTCTCAACTTAAATAAGCGAAGAGCCAGAGAGCGCTTACACGTGTATGTGGCGGCTGGGTCTGCTCCTGGTGGCATGTCACACATTATAATGTGTCCACCCCCTCCTCAATCCGTCTCAAAACATGCAATTTCATCTCGTGTGTACTCGCACTGCTCTCCGGCAATGGTAACGCAAACGCCAACGTCGAGTACGCGAGAGCGACCTCCTCCTTCCACCAATGTCGCCGCACATAACCTCACCCAACAGCTTTTCTAGTTGGTCGGTGGTGGGCACAACGACGACAGCTCTTTGATATCTAGACAGGAATGACGAGGTCATGGTGGCTGCTCGGGTAGAAATAATGCGCTCAAAAGTATTACAAATTATACATATTTGAAAAAGTTATCTTGATAAAATTAAAAGAGCGAAGTTGGCGAAGTCAGGTGATCAGTGTGGCAGTAATATTTATGGGTGATTCCAGGTCAACTGGGTACACTTTTTGACTCGACCTTCACCGATTTTCTAAAAAAAATCTGTTATTCATAACTTTGCAACTATTTGAGCGAAAGACTTTCTACAGGTTACAATTTTATAGAAAATTGTCCAAGAAATTCGATAAAATTAAAATTTTAACCCTGAAATGCCCCCTAATAATATATTTTAACGTTTTAAGTATTTACATGCAGTTTTCACCAATTCCTTATATTTTTATAGTTTTTATTTTATCACCATTGTGTTCCCCGGGCAATTTTACATAATAATCAATGTAAACCACAAACTAAAATGAACTTTAGGCGAAATACAGCGATTATACTGAAAAAAAAGTTTGATATTGCGCAGCACTCGGAAGTACATGGTGTACTTTTTAACAAGAATAGTTCATTTTAGTTTGAGGTTGATTATTAAGTAAAATTTTCCGGGGAACACTATGATGATAAAATAAAAAATATAAGGAATTGGTCAAAACTGAATTTTAATACTTAAAACGTTAAAATATAATATTAGGGATGGGTTGAAATTTTATTTGTATCAAATATCTTGGACAGTTTTCTATAAAATGCAACCTGTAGAAAGTCTTTTGCTCGAATAGTTGCAAAGATAAGATTGAAAGAAGAAAAAGTTTTTTAGAAAATCGTCAAAATAGAGGGCGGTGCCAAAAATAAAGGGATGGTCCAATCAGGACCAAACTTGGGATTTCTGTTAACTATCGATAGATGAACGTTCCCTACAAGCAGGGCTGTGGAGTCGGAGCCGGAAGTCGGTGGAGTCGGGTCTATTTGGGAAGCCTGGAGTCCGGGAGTCGTAAAAACTCGAACAGCTGGGCGTCGGAGTCGGCTAAATGTTTATTAGCTGGAGTTGGAGTCGGAGCCGAAAATTTTCTGATTACCCGGACTGGAGTCGGAGTTATCTTAAGTTTTTCGCAATTCGGCAATTTTTTTCGCAATTTTTCAGTGTAAGAACGGGCCTTGACCGATCTTATGCACGAGGTGCCCGACGAACCCGCACTGCCCTGACACCTACATCTCACCCTTGCTCTGAGTCAGTACGAGCACACGCTAGAACACGCTTTGAGTGTTCGTGCCAGGCATGCACACCTTCTTTTCCGGTTACGCATTTTAACTCGGCCGGGGGTGGTACATTACGTAGGGTTTGATGTTAAGTATAAGCGCCTAACCATTTAAAGTGTGCCTATACAACTTTCTTTAAAGCAAAAAACTGTTTTTATTTTTAGTTTGAATTCAAAAACTAGTTGTGTATGTTTACTGTGTATTGTTTTCTGAAAATCTTCCCTATTTTTGAGTCGTGTTAATCAGTTACTATTTCTTCTGTCGCGGTGTTTTTTTACAATATTTGGGTCCTAAGCATTTTAGAAAAGTTTTTCAAAATGTACTAATAGTAATATTTGTGGTTAATCCTTTAATCATTCCATAAATTGAGCAAGGGCTCGAAAGTTCAACATAAAATTATGTTTATTTGTTTATTTTTTAGTATTCTATAAGGCTGGTACAAATATTTTTAAAAGTTTTTGTCCCCCCCCCCCCTTCAAAATTGGCCCGAAAAATCAGGGGGCAAAAAAAAATATTTTTAACAATAAACTATCAAAATTTCAAAGAAATTTCAAGTGCAACCAGCTGAATCAAATTAATATACATTCTCCTGTGTTTAAAATCATTTTTAGCATTTTTTGGTTTATTAAAATATCTTAAGATTTTTTGAAATTTTTAGATTCAAAATCTTTTTTTCGATACAATTTTTGTTTTTGTCAGATCTTAGATTTTTTGAAAACTAATGATTGCAAAACAACTGAACTAGTGTAAAATGCATTTTAAAACACTTTTTTCATTCAAATGTGGAAACTATGGCGTGTTATTTAAAGTTTTATATTTTTTTATTTTTTTATATAAATATATTATTGGAACTCAACATGCGCATATTGTTTATAACTTTGTACAAAAAATTAAAGGTGTCTGAGAATGTTGATCCTTAGGCAAACTATTTTGATATTGTTGCAAATTATCGTTGAACAAATCTCAAGATTTCAGGATAGGACAGGATTTCAAGATAAAAAAAATATCCGTGACCTAGAAAATATTTATCCTGTGTTTGTTTTTCATCCAATTCTAAGTTTTTTCATATATTTTCATGGAGGCGCACGACCATTCATTTTAGCTTCGTTCCTTTTAAATATATATAAAAAAATTCAAATAAATCCAAAATTCCGAGGTAAAATATTTTCTAGTAAAGTAAAAAGTAAATCTTTCCCAGTTCCTGAGGGGAACACCCTTGAAGAGTATCGGGGCCGGCATTTACAAAGCGGATTCAGTGGCAGTTTCATTCTCAACTTATGTTTAACATGTTAGGTTAATGTTAACATTCCATAGGTCGCCTCCCTAAGGTGTCGTGTTAAGGTCCAGTTTGTGACGAATACACTACCTTCCCTTTACTAAGGCAATCGATTCCAGAAGGGAATAGATCACCAGTTGGTTAGTCCGAGCCGGGATTTGAAACCCCGATCTACCGCTTACGAGGCGGAAGCGTTTACCTCTGGGGCTACGTGGCTCTAGGTCACGGATATTTGAAAAGGACCCCTTGAGTGTTCTTACCACGAATATTTTTTTTAGATACATTGATTTTGCAGTAATAAACTTCTTCAGCTTTGGCGTGCTGTCCATGTACGTTTTAAAAACAACCAGACCCTAAGATGACAGTTTTCGTGAGTTGAGCGTAACCACCGGCAGATGGCAAGTGGGCCTCGTCAGAGTCCGCCCATCAAATACGAAACTCAAATTTGCATAGGAATACTTTTTTTTCGTGAACGGCTTTTGCGGCACGCTCACTTCAGCTGTTCTAGACTAATATTTGAATATGGCGTAACTCTAAACCAAGTTTTTAAAGAAAATATATTCCAGAATGCTTATTTTGTGGTTTTCAATCAAAACAAGGCAAAATCTTAATTATTTAAACTATTTGCCATTTTCCAAAGTTTGGCAAGATAATATCAAAAGCCGCCATCTTAGGCCCACTGGGTTCACAAAACGGGGTACGCTCAGTTTGTATGGGAACTGTCAACATGCTCCCGGGCTGTTTAAAAATTTCAATAGAGCTTTAAAAAATAGTTTCTTTTAAAATTGTTATTTAAAAATACAAGGTGACTATGTTAGTCACTGTGCTTCTTATAAATGGCAACCTAAATAGTGAGCAAATGAATTTATATGTTAAATCGATCATTAAGGCCAGCTTTCTTTTAAGGACATTCAAAAAAGTAACAATTTAATATTTTGGCTTTTAATCATGTTTAATGAAAATATTAGGTTAAGTAAATAAATTCCAAATTTACTGGCGTTTTTTTTTATTTCTGTTTCAATAACGTCTAAAACTTGTAAAACTAAAAAAAAATCTCCGGTTTTTTCCACTTCAAGTGTTTGGCGATTGTCCACGATTAATACAAAAAAGATTTTTTTTTGTATGGACAATTGTCCACGTGGGGGGGGGGGCGTGGGTTCGAGATTACCAAAAAGTGTCCACGTGGTTTATGAATGGTCCCGAAACAAAAACTTTAAATAAAATTTGTACCAGCCTTAGCAACCTTTGTTCAAAGCTTAACCTAACTTCTCTTGTTTTATGTTTTTCATGTTTCATTTGTTTGCATTTGCATTTATCATGTTTAGTTTATGTTTGTTTCTCATAGTATTTGGTTTATTCTACCACCTTCTATGATTTAGGGCTAGTGACTTTTCTGGCAGTTTCGCGGAAGCCGCATAATTCGAGAAGTTTGCCTTTGGCCCTGAAATTTGTTAAAAGCCGTGAAATGCCGTGAATTTTGAAATAATCTTGGAAAAAGGTATATACAAAAAAGTTTTATGCCAATTTTGTTGTGAAAAATCATCCTAATGATTACCTTTTGCCTTTCTATCTTTATCATGCTTTTGCTCCACAATAAATCTTATGCAAACGCGTTTATCGGAAACCTTATTCCTTTGTGGTCGATTCCCAGTAGCCAACGTGAAAAAATCGGGGCTTTTGTAACATAATCTTAAGGTGAAACGGGAATGCAGCGCCATATTAACACCACAAGTCTAGGTTTTAGAGGCACCTTTAAGGAAAATGCAGTAACATACGAAGTTCTGTTTTTGCAGACTCTATATAAATCGATAACAAGCAAACTGTCGAGTTCAGAAATTGATTTACTGCGTCGAAATTGTAACTATTCTTTTGGTTTGCTCAAGTTCAAATTGACGAGAAGATTAATAATAAAAAAAATGCCAAGAAGTCATTCATGAAATCCAGCAGAAACAATTCTGAACTCGATTACCTGACAAAAAAATAGTAAAAGGTATTCGAATATGCAAACAGTTTCATTTAAAAAGAAAATTATTTTTATTTCTTAACAAGGTTAAACATTGCAAGTCGATTGAACGGATATCAGTTTCGAACAGATGCAGCACGCCACCTCTACCGAAAAAAAAATGCAAAAGATATCATGTCGTGCGGACGGCGACGACCAGTAGTGTCAATGTGAGAAAAATTGCGTGAAAAACGAAAGTGAAAATCCCATCACCGCGCACACCGATCTGAGCATCGCATTTGCGAGAAGAGGAGTGCGAAGAGCGAAAGTTTGGGTTTGCTCAAAGAGATTGTGTGGGAGCGAGAGCACCGGCAAAGGCAGAGCAGATCCAAACGCGTTCGTTTGGGTCAGATCAGTAAGAGCAGTGTGTTTTCAGCCTCCGAAGAGAGTTGAAGACAGCCCGGCGGAATGCTAGAAGTGATTAACAAGAAAAAAAACATAATTTATGTTTAGGTACTTCTTTCGCACCAAGCCTCGGAAGTTTGTATGATGGTATTTGAAATTTTGCAACATTGTATTTTTGTTCCCTCAGCTGACAGATTTCGAATTTCCAGCCTTATCAAGGGATTTGCGATTAAATTCCATTTCAATTCACAGCGCCAAATCATTCAAATTTGACAGGGCCCTGAAAGACACCATATTCAACATTCTGGTCAGTGGCTATTTTCTCCCGTCGTCATCATCGTCGTGTGTCACGAGGCGCTAAAAATAGCCGGGGCTTGGACGTTGAAAGTATTTTCCATTTATACATTCCGTACGGCTTTGTTCCGTTTTTGCGTCTAAATATGCTCTCATCACATCATCATCATCACCATCACTATTACCAGCGCATCGCGCTTCTCTGCACAAACAGCATCCAACAGCCGGCATGATCGTCCATCATATGCTGCTGCAGGATGTAGAGTAGCAGCGAAAAAAAAGCTCGTGCCAAACTAGCAAAGGGAAGGTAAACAAGGAGCAAAGCTTCGGCAAATAAAAAGTGAGATAAACCAATAGTTTACCACTTGAACTTGTTTAAATTCTTGTGCAATGGTGGCATTATTCTGGCTGCAGTAGAAAAAAGTAGCCAATTTGAAGAAAACGAATTTTTATGGAGCAGCAGTATAGTTTATGATTATGGGGCAACAGCTTTAATGGAAACGCACGGTGATTAAAGGAAGAATGGAACATACCTTCAAAATCGAGGGGCAAAAAAATAAATTCCAATGGACAATACCGCAATGCCTCTGTGCTCTCTTGCCCTAACTTTGCTAGGATCGCTAGGGCTCTATTTGCCCCTGACCCGCATTATTCATGCAGTTTGTGTGCTCATAAAACCTTACAACATCCAGTACTTTGTTCTAGAAATCAGGAGGAAACATAGTTTTTTCGCGAAAACTTAACACGCAGCCTTGTGTGTGCAACAAACTTCAAACGACATATTTTCCGGCAATGTAGGATGTATGAAATTTTGAAAAGCATGTACGAGCTCTTTGGATATTTCTCCTTGATTCTAAACTACTTTATGCTTCAAAAATTATGTGCTTCATTAATTCATCATTTGAATGTCATTATGTAGAAGTTGACTAAGTTATAAATCAATTCGTGATAAAATCCGTTGACACTTTTTAGCGTTTTGAAACATTTTTCTTAAAACTCCGGATTTTCCGAGAAATAAAATCCAAAAATTATTCTTTTGATTGCATTTTGTAGGTTTTTAGATGTACTAAACCGAAATGTCAAAGATTTGCAGTCTATTCTTTGTTAAATATTTTTTCGAACTAGAGTAAGTTTACCATTTAATGTGATATACAGTATGTAAAAAAAGTATTTACACCCCTTGGGCACTATGCACATTTTGTGATGAAACATGTAAACAATTTAATGTTGACATAAACCTAGTACTACGTTTTGTTCAGAAACTCATGCCGAACATTTTGCTACAAAAAGCTCATGAAAAGATGTTTTCTATAAAAAGTTATATAACAAATACTATTACAAAAATCAAAAAAGGTGCAAAAAAAGTTTGTACACCTTTCGAAAAATTAACATAAATAAAGTTATTTGTTGACAAATCACCATAAATCCAGTCTACGAACTCCAAATAGGCATCCTTGACTGATTAAAAAAAATAATTTGGATTGAATATAAAGTTTACTAACTACTTAGTATAAAAGTTTATATAACTCTGGAAATTCTATATAAAACTTATCTAAACTTAATTTTGCAAACTTTCAATTTAACTAAATGTCAATATATTACCATAGAATTGCTAAATAAACATTATGGAGTGGGTATAACACCGGTTTGGGGATCTTTGTATCGCTAGAAAAGATTTTTCGTTGGATTTTCGTTCCAACCCGGAATTACGTCGTCGGAAAATCCGCCGGCATCCGAACCGGTCCACAATTCACAAGACAACCTATAGGGCATCGAAAAGGGCATAAAATTTCCGATCTTTTGATACCCATACATCTAAGTTTTCTATAAAACCCACGTTTTAAAATACCTAGGTAAAAACGTTGTTATGGTTTCATTTGAGCAACCTGCCAAAAATGTATGGACTTTATTAATTTTAGATCGTGGATCAACCTAACTTTTTGCTAAGGTATTTAAAAAAGTGGGTTTTATCAAAAACCTAGATGTCTAGGTATCAAAAGATCGGAAATTTTATGCCCTTTGCGATGCCACATAGGTTGACTTGTGAATTGTGGACCGGTTCGAATGCCGGCGGATTTTCCTACGACGTAATTCCGGGTTGGTACGAAATTCCAGCGAAAAATCTATTTTAGCGATACAAAAACCCCCAAAACGGTGTTATACCCACTCCATAATGTTTATTTAGCAATTTTATGATAATATATTGGAATCTATGACATTTCCCGAAAACCCACATTCCCGAAAAGACACTTTCCCGAAATTTCATTTACCCGAAAATCATTTCCCCGAACAATCCATTTCCCCGAATGGCCACATCCCCGAATGGCGACTTCCCCTAAAAACCATTTTCCCGAATGGCGACTTCTCCTAATTTTCCACATCCCTAAAAATCATTTTCCCGAATGACCATATCCCCGAACGGCCATTTCCCCGAACGCCACTTCCCCGAACACGGTCAGGCGGGTATGCCGTTGCCCAGAACCGCGCGTGCGGTTCTGGACAACGGGCATACCCGCCTGACCGGGTTTCGGGAAGTAGCGATTAATGAAGTATCATGTCCACAATTGAACGTTCAAAAAATTCCGAGATTTTTACGAGCGTTTTATTCCAGCTCCACTTGAGTTTCTCCCAAATCCCAAATTTTGCGTTACGTAATAAAAGAACGCTCCCTTATTTCTAATGAACAAATCTAAATAGCTGCGTGCCGCTTAATTCATTTGCCTATTTTTCTCATTTCGTCGCATTCGAGCTAACTTGTCGTACGTCGATTTTGGGCCAAATTGAATTAAGAAAGCCATTTTGTGCAGCTCACATTGCCCAAAACTCGATTTCAATTCTGAGATATTCAATAAAAACCGAAAAATTTTGTCTCGTGCTAACTTGACACACTCTGAAAATTGCTGTAAGTGAGACAACTGGCCAAAGAGGTTTCCACGTACATGCCCGACTACCGTAAACGATTGTAATTATAACTCGGGACCTCAGCAACCAAATTCAAACAAATTTCAGGACAATGCACAGAATGGTCAACAAAATATAACGTGATTGTTATTGTTTACATAGCGTGCTCTATTTTTCGTTTATTCAAGGTCAAACACTAACACGCATTTTTCTCGGAACGTCAAAAACAAGCGACAAGATAGCACGACAGCGTCGATTTTATACATTGATCATTTCGGTGCTGTGCTATCCTTACCTCGTGGATACCGTTTTGGAAAATTGTGATTTGCTGAAAATTGTCCGATACAAAAAAATCTTTTTATTGAACATGGATGATCTCAAAACGTCGCTTTCTTGAAGTTTCCGCGTGGTTTATGAATACGGTCATTTGTTTTTTTTTTTCATATTTTAAAACACACGTAGGAGAGTTTAATATTAAGGTCATACTTTTGTAAAAAATATCCCTAAAAATAACAATTTAGTTTATATCTAAGTTAATATCATTCGGGAAATTGAACTTTCGGGGAAATATCCATTCGGGTATGTGTGAATTCGGGAAAACGACAGTTCGGTAAAATGGCCATTCAGGTAAATGACATTCGGGGATATGGAATTTTCGGGAAAATGATTTTCGGGGATGTGGAAATTTCGGGAAAATGATTTTCGGGGAAATGGCACTTTCGGGGAAATGATTTTCGGGAATGTGGAATTTTCGGGGAAATGATTTTCGGGGATATGGGATTCGGGAAAGTGGGATTCGGGAATATGGGATTAAACCATATATTGACATTTAGTTAAATTGAAAGTTTGCAAAATTAAGTTTAGATAAGTTTTATATAGAATTTCCAGAGTTATATAAACTTTTATACTAAGTAGTTAGTAAACTTTATATTCAATCCAAATTATTTTTTTAAACAGTCAAGGATGCCTATTTGGAGTTCGTAGACTGGATTCATGGTGATTTGTCAACAAATAGCTTTATTTTTGCAATTCCGTCGTGAAACTACTTACTTTTCCTGTCATTCTTGAACGACGAAATAGCCTACTTTTCTGTACCAAAAATAACAGAATCGAATAGCAACACTTTTCAAAATAAATGCTGAAAAGTTCTACTTTTCAGCACTCAAATGGGTGCTGAAAAGTTAAACTTTTCAGCACTTGTTTCGAAAAGTAACACTTTTCAACATTTTTTTTGATTTAAACGATTTATTGACAAAATACATGAAAATTTGACATAAAATTTCACTCAGTGTGTGTTTTTTTGGAATTGCAAAAAATGTTGTATGGAACTCGTTGCAAAACTTGATTTTTTCTGCACTCTTCGTATTTATCCAACTCGGTGAACCTCGTTGGATAAATGTACGACTCGTGCTGAAAAAATCCTCTTTTTGCAACTTGTTGGATAAACTACTATTATGTTAATTTTTCGAAAGGTGTACAAACTTTTTTTGTACCTTTTTTGATTTTTGTAATAGTATTTGTTATACAACTTTTTATAGAAAACATCTTTTCATGAGCTTTTCGTAGCAAAATGTTCGGCATGAGTTTCTGAACAAAACGTAGGTTTCTGACAAACTTTAAATGGTTACATGTTTCATCACAAAATGTGCATAGTGCCCAAGGGGTGTAAATACTTTTTTTACATACTGTATGGATGGTCCCGATAACATATGTACCTTCTTGCAGTCCAGACTGGATTATCTGAAAGCCTTGGCAAAATATCACTTCGGATAATGGAATCAAGAAAAAAAAAGCTAACCCCTAAACTACTTTAAGGTGATTTTTTTTAATCCAAGATGGCGGTGATGAAATATTGAGAAATTGATTCAAATTTGACTAAAATGAGGTCGCAGAACTCGAATATGATGCTTTCAATTCAACGAATATCTGCACCAAAATGAATCAACAAGTGCCGGTTGTTGCCTTCTTGAAGCCACTGAAGGAATGTTTGCTCTAAATCAAATGTGTTTCAAAATTTATATAATTTTGTGGAACAATCATTGACGCCCAAGTTCGCAATCATTGATTAATGACGATTTCCATAACTTTACAAGGAATGGGATAATCGTTACCAAAAGGAATCAGCATGTGTAGGGCACTATTCTAAACAACTTGTTGAAGGAATTTTGCCAAAATATTGAAAGCGACGTAAAATTTATATCTTTGAACGAAAAATCATGGCAATGATGGAAGTCTTCACGTTAAAGTAATAAAATAAAAAAATACGAAAACAATTTTTTCCGTGATTCGATTATTTCAAGTCCCATACACATCTTCGGATTTCGAAACATGAGCATGAGCATGAGCATGAGCATGGTTGACTGCAAATGAGCTGCTACTCCGTTATTGACAGATCAGCTGAAGTTAAACAATGAATCAAAAATGATCAGTGGGAGCCAACCATCCGTTCACTGTTTAACCCCTGAAGACCCCGACTTTATTAGTCAATACCGGCGCCCTCCCAAGAAGCCTGCAGTTCAACGAAAGGGAGGAATGTTAGTCCGATAGTTGAAGTTGCAGACTCATCAAGCACATAGTTTTTCGCTATATACTTGTTGATACCGCTTGAGACCGTTGAATCCACAGCATCTCCTTCAAGCATCACGTGATTATTTTTTTTTTGGGTTAGTAGGATAAGGTATTGGCTTTTCGATGCCTCCCGAGCTACGATGCTATGGGGAGGACTTTCATAACAAACCCGTCGGCGAGCCTTCCGAGCAACGATGCTATGGGAAGGTCTTTCTAATTAGCACACCAAAACACTCGCGCACTACCTGTGCGCTGAATTTTTCATCACGATTACCCAGACGACATTGATGATATAGGAAGGACTTTTTTACAGTCATTTACAGTAATACTTAAACTTATTTTAATGCAACAATTCACACGACGTCGTGCCTCCCGATCAACGATGATGTAGGAAGGACTTGAGCAAGCCAATCAGGATGAAACACGAAGCAAAATTCTCTTCTTTTCACACACAATGCCACATAATTGACCGCGCGTCACCACCCAACAAATTGAACTGATTTTCTTCTGCTTGTGGGCAAGCCAACCAGGATGAAACACGAAATAAAATTCTTTTCTTTTCACACACAATGCCACATAATTGACCGCGCGTCACCACCCAACAAATTGAACTCCAAATCTTCGGATTTCGAAACATCGGATAATCGAAACATCGGATAATCGAGTCTGGACTGTATATTTTTTGAGCTACTGCCGAAATACTGAGAACAGAAAAGTCAAAGGCTTGCAACGTCACGGTGGAATGTTTCAAATGCATTTTTCTCAGCTTGTTGTTTTGCATATAGGACATTTATGCGAAAATGAGCAGTTATAATGTTGTGAAATATTTGGACTTTTGAAATAACACAAATTGGAAATCCGTAAAAACTCGACATGCACCCTTACCCACGTGTTTTTATGGCCCCATATTACAAATTTGGAATTTTTTCGCGATATTAGACCAATACAAATTTTGTTTAAAGTTACTCCCAATCTGACGAAAATAAAACAAAAAAACGAAGTTGACTTTATAGCTGTCGGCCACTATTGCTAGTACCAACCACTAGTGTCTTCCTTTTAACTACAAGGACTTCGCCGCCCTGGGCTCCTAAGTGTTTGAGTACGTCACGGAGCGATGGCGACGAATACCCATATTTACAGTTAGAATTTTTAAAATAAAACAAGCGCAACTCTAACATAAAAAGCATGCGAAAAAAACTTTAAAAAATATTTGATTTATTTTTAAATAAAATTGATCATTCAAGGTTTGTACTTCAATTCAAATTGACTCTTCAAAAATGGATTTTTCATAAGCATCAGCAGCCACGAGACCCCTCCTCATTTTTGCATCACATATCCTAAAACATCAAAATGCTACGCAATCTGTCGATAGCATCTAAGTAATTTCGTAACACTCAGAATCCAGCGCCTAAATCATACGCAAATTGCATGTTAAATTTTAACAACAATAAATCTTGAAACAGGCAAAAAAACACCGCTCTTCCCCGTTAACACAGAGTTTTCTTTCTGGAAACTGCAGGAGGAGACAAAATAATAAGAAGCCGAATGAAGTGTTTCCATATGACTGTTTTCCCACACGTACTTGGCCCTGGGAGGAGCAAAGAAAAGAAAAACTAAAGCCTCAGTAAAAGCGTGCATTACTGCAGGAAAATGTTCGCGGAGAATTCTTTTTGCCCTGAATTCCCGGTATGCGTGTGTATGAATACGAGACGAGCATGAAATATGAAATGAAAAAGATTATGTCGCTGCACCGTAAGTGGGTGCTCTCGAGTTTTGCACCAGCAGCACCGGATTTTATTCCGTCAATGCGGAAAAGCTTTGGGCGAAGCCAGATGAAATTATTATGTAACGCAAATCTCTGTGCCCGGTGTGTTGGGGCCTCTTCTGGCTGGTGCCTCTCAGGTTGAGCATATTTTCTCTCGCCTTTTATCTTATCACGCTCGAGTCTCAAAGCGAGGTACTCTCCTTTACGTGAACCTTCCCCTCTTCCAAATGGTCCTCCTCTTCCCACCGCCGGTTCCCTTCGTGTGTGCTTTGCTTATCCTTAAGCGTCTCAACACATTCGCAAATATATACACACAAACACACACTTCCTCACACTGCGGCCGGTCATAAACGTAAGTAAGTCTCATTTGCGTTCTCTTTATCACTTTGCATTTATGGCTCAATTAAGCTCGAAAGCATGCTAAAAGTTTTGCGAAAGTCATGAAAATGGTTTGCGTTACGATTTGAGAAAAGGTTCTTTTTAGCACTTTAGTTTACAAAGTTGATAGTTCTACCATCACTCACTAATAGAGGGTGACGATTCTCGAGATTTTGAATTTCCCGGGAATTCCCGGGACCCGGGAGTTGTTTTTCTAGTATGCCAATAGTGCTAACAATTTAAAAGGGAATGGTTATGAACTTGTTTCTTTACAATGAATTCAGTTACAATTCATTCATACTTATTAAGAGAAACGTTTATTTAAGTGAGCTCATTATTTCAAGGAACTATTTCAAGCTTTAGATTTTTTCTAAACTGCAAATACAAGATCGTTTTTTAAGCTTTTTGGGACTTAAAATTGTAGTTTAAAATGTTTACGAGTCATAATTCTCACAGAGTGATTTTTCAAAACTTGCACAAGCTTGTTGCATGAACTTGTTATTAGATTTTTGAGAAGTAAAAAAAGCAAATATATTATTTCCCAGTATCGGGATTTTTTGCAAAATGTTACATAACAACTCAAAACAACAATTGAAATTGATTTTTTTTTCTTTTTTAAGGTCAACTGAAAATATTCATTGAAGAAATATTTACATTTATCAGGAAAACCCGAATGTTCATAATTGGCGGACCTTAACAAAGGGCCATCTTTACAAATTGCCAGAGATTTCTCTTCCAAAATATATTCTAATATTGAGGTTGATGCGAAACATCACATGACTTATTGACATCAAAAATGAAATTGCTATGCTCGAGAGAGGATATGGAAATTGAACTTTTAGAAAAGGGTTTTTTTCTATTACAAATAATAATAAAAAAAGGCTTTATAATGATGTACCTGCTTAGTAAGCTTTAAGATAAATTTTCGGGTTTACATTTTTTGGGCTTCTCTAAATTTTAGTAATTGGAACATTCGACAAGTTAACATCCAATGTTTTAAACCGTTTCAAATTTTTCGAATGTTTTTTCTAATTATTTTATAAAGTTTTGCTTCGATATGTATAATAGGGTGTTTCATCCAAAACCAAAAGTTCTCAGAATCAGGCAAACCGAGGTTCCCCTAGTAGAGGATACCCATAGGGACTCTCATGCCAAATATCAGCCCATTTGGTTGAGAATTGACCTGTCCCCAGCGGTTTAAAGTTTACATGGAAATTACTATGGGATTTTTGTGCTTTTCGTTCAATCGTACCTACAGGTCTGGGGACAACATGGATTCACTCGGAATAAAGACAGGTGTGTAGGGGATGGTCCAATGAACACATTCCAGAAGGAATTAGGCTTGTCCATTCTGTCCCCAAGGTGCGCATTGGATCGACGTCCGGTGTCTCCAAAACCAACGATTCATCCTTCAAAAGCATCGCATTTCCTTAGTATGCTATGACGGCTAGGTGAAAACCACGACGCCCCCTATGAGACGGTGAACACGTGGAGAGGCATCGATTGCATTATTAACACAAAATCATCATTTTACGTTATTTAGAATAGTTGAAATTCTTCCAGGAACAACAATAATTATAATTTTAGTACTTTAAAGAATGTTTCTGAGCCAAAACTCGAGTAGATGCTCTGCCACGTGTTCACCGTCTGACATGGGGCGTCGTAATTTTCTCCTAGCCGTCATAGCATACTAAGGACAATGCGTACATTTGAAGGGTGAATCGATGATTCTGGAGACACCGGACATCGATCCAATGCGCACCTTGGGGACAGAATGGACAAGCCTAATTCCTTCTGGAATGTGTTCATTGGACCATCCCCTACACACCTGTCTTTATTCCGAGTGAATCCATCTTGTCCCAAGACCTGTAGGAACGATTGAACGAAAAGCATAAAAATCCCATGGTAATTTACATGTAAACTTTGAACCGCTGGGGACAGGCCAATTCTCAACTAAATGGGCTGATATTTGGCATGAGAGTCCCTATGGGTATACTCTACTAGGGGAACCTCGGTTTGCCTGATTCTGAGAACTTTTTTGTTTGGCTGAAACACCCTAATGTATAAGTATACAATTTCCCGGGACTCTCGACCAAATTTCCCGGGAAACGAGAGGTCCAAAAATGGTCGATTTCCGGGAATTTTTTCCCGGGAATTCCCGCTCGTCATCCTCTACTCACTAATGTTCATTCAAAAAAACAAATTATTCGCTCTACAGCATTGCCTTGGCGTTCTCGATTGCGAGATTCTTACTCGAAACTAGGTGTCCGAAGGCTTGATTGTTGAGGCAATTGCAAATCTCTTTTTACACCTAAGCTTCCATCCACCCCGGGATTCGAACTGACGACCTTTGAATTGTGAGTCCAACTGGTTACCAGCGACTCCACCGAGGCAGGACCCAGAGAGACTACTCCTACAGCTGGACTGAGCTATCGACTTAACACCTCTGGTTAGACCGGGAAGGCGTTATCAGACAAATCTCGTCTCGAAAAAATGCCACCGGGACCTTCTGGGATCGAACCCAGGCCGACTGGGTGAGAGGCAACCACGCATACCCCTACACCACGAGTCCATTGTTCATTCAATTAGGTGTTAATTACTACACCGACCAACAACATTTCTGTCCACAGGCTCAACTCGCTGGAAGCATGCAGTTTGAGGTCCCCAGAAACACGGGCACTTTTTTCCAAATTTTGTATGGAGAATTGGTACTTTTCGCTACTCCTACATATTGTATGCAATGTTTGCAAATTTTTGTTAGTCAGTGTTATGAGTTTTTTTTTTTTTTAATTTATATTTATTCAAATTTCTTTTCCATGTACATTCATTCAGTTAAAATATTATTGAGTGTCCAATCACAAACGATGACTTTTCACCTCAATTTTAAATACTAGCAACTTTCATTTATTCATGAAATATTGTAGCTTTCGCTATTCAGTGATTTCAAATGTAGGAGGTCCTACATGTACAAAAGGGAAAAGGGATACCTTAAAACTAACTTATAAACTATATAAAGAGCGGATCAATGCAGCTGAAGACTGCAATGATTTTTGTCGAAATGCATCAATTATCTTATTGGACATAACATCCAAAGTGTCAACTTCGGCTAATTGATGAAGTTCACTGGTGCTGAACCAGGGAGGAAGTTTCAGAATCATTTTCAGAATTTTGTTCTGAATCCTCTGAAGTTTTTTCTTCCTGGTTAAGCAACAGCTTGTCCAGATCGGCACAGCATAAAGCATGGCAGGTCTGAAAATTTGTTTATAAATTAACAGTTTATTCTTGAGACAAAGTCTAGAATTCCTGTTTATAAGTGGATACAAACATTTAATATATTTGTTACATTTAACCTGGATACTTTCAATGTGATCCTTGTAAGTAAGGTTTTTGTCAAAAGCAAGTCCAAGATATTTCACTTGATCCTCCCACTTTAAATTTACCTCATTCATCTTTATAATGTGATGACTTTTTGGTTTAAGAAAATCAGCCCTTGGTTTGTGAGGGAAAATAATAAGTTGAGTTTTTGCAGCATTTGGAGTAATTTTCCATTCTTTCAAATAAGAATTGAAAATATCCAAGCTTTTTTGTAATCTTCTTGTGATGACACGAAGGCTTCTGCCTTTGGCGGAGATGCTTGTGTCATCAGCAAAAAGTGATTTCTGACATCCTGGGGGCAAATCAGGCAAGTCAGAAGTAAAAATATTGTATAAAATTGGACCCAAAATGCTTCCTTGAGGGACGCCAGCACGTACAGGTAGTTGATCAGATTTGCTATTCTGATAACATACCTGCAGAGTACGATCCGTCAAATAATTTTGAATAATTTTCACGATATAAATCGGAAAATTAAACCTTTTCAATTTCGCAATCAAACCTTTATGCCAAACACTGTCAAATGCTTTTTCTATGTCTAGAAGAGCAGCGCCAGTAGAATAGCCCTCAGATTTGTTGCTTCGAATTAAATTTGAAACTCTCAACAACTGATGAGTAGTTGAATGCCCAAGGCGAAATCCAAACTGCTCATCAGCGAAAATTGAATTTTCATTAATGTGCGTCATCATTCTATTAAGAATTATTCTTTCGAATAATTTACTAATAGATGAAAGCAAACTAATGGGCCGATAGCTTGAGGCTTCAGCAGGATTTTTATCCGGTTTCAAAATCGGAATTACTTTGGCATTTTTCCAACTACTGGGAAAATATGCCAAATCAAAACATTTGTTGAAAATTTTGACCAAGCTACTTAAAGTTGCTTCTGGTAATTTTTTAATTAAAATGTAAAAAATGCCATCCTCACCAGGGGCTTTCATATTTTTAAATTTTTTGATAATAGATTTTATTTCATTCAGATCCGTATTAAAAACTTCATCTGATGAAAATTCTTGTTCAACAATATTCTGAAATTCTATTGAAATTTGATTTTCAATAGGACTCAAAACATTCAAGTTGAAATTATGAGCACTCAGTGTTATGAGTTGACAACAACATTTGAAAGTCCAACCAAACATTTTATTTCCGTTCAAGATAGTTGAAATCTACTGAAACGACAAAAGTTATTATTTTTTGAAGATATGTTTTGCTTGAAGAAATAAAAATTTAAACTTTTAGAACCAAATAAAATCAAAAAAAAATCAAATTATTCGCTCTACAGCATTGCATTGGCGTTCTCGATTACGAGATTCCTACTCGAAACTAAGTGTCCGAAGGTTTGATTGTTGAGGCAATTGCAAACCTCTTTATACACCTTAGCTTCCATCCACCTCGGGATTCGAACTGACGGCCTTTGGATTATTAGTCCAACTGCCTACCAGCGACTCCACCGAGGCAGGACCCAGGGAGACGACTCCTACACCTGGAGTGAGCTAACGACCTAACCTTTTTTAGGTTAGTCCGGGGCCAACATTTACTTCCCGTCCGACGGAAGGCGTGATCAGACAAATTTCGTCTCGAAAAATGCCACCGGGACCGTCTGGGATCGAACCCAGGCCGACTGGGTGAGAGGCAATCCCGCTTACCCCTACACCACGGTCCCGGCTACCAAATAAAATATAAGTGCCAAATTATTTGACCCAGGAAACTTGCTGGCCAATGTTGGGCACCTAATTTTGAGTTTTAGTTTTTAGCAGTGTTCCCTGCACCGCGTTCAGTCTGCGTGCGCCCGGTTTTTGTACACAAACGAACACCATCGTCGTGTGTAAACTCGAACCTATGAACTCGCACGCGAACATGCCTCCATGTACACGAACACGTCTGAACAGCACCTCAGGTTTACACGCCGTGCATGCACTTCGAGTTTAAACCCCGGGTGTAAACTTCGAGAATTCAACTTCGTCGTTGCCGAAAATATTGGTGTTACCAATACACAGCCCTTCTCTAAGTTGCACGTATACACCGACAGACGGCAATGAGGGCCTCGTCGGAGCTCGACCATTCAATACGTAACTCAAAATTCGTATGGGGAACTTTTTTTCGTGACGGCTTTCGCGATACGCTCCCTCAAACTGTTCTGGGATAATATTTGAACATGGCGTATCTCCAAACAAGTTTTTCAAGAAAATGATTCTGTAATGCTTATTTTGTCGTTTTAAGCCGAAACAAGCCAAAAACTATATTAATTTAAACAATTTGCCATTTTCAAATATTTGGCCAGATGATATTATATACGCGTATACGATATCATCTAGCCAAATATTTGAAAATGGCAAATTGTTTAAATTAATATAGTTTTTGGCTTGTTTCGGCTTAAAACGACAAAATAAGCATTATAGAATCATTTTCTTGAAAAACTTGTTTAGAGATACGCCATGTTCAAATATTATCCCAGAACAGTTTGAGGGAGCGTACCGCGAAAGCCGTCACGATAAAAAAGTTCCCCATACGAATTTTGAGTTACGTATTGAATGGTCGAGCTCCGACGAGGCCCTCATTGCCGTCTGTCGGTGTCGGTGGCCTATAGGCCGCCAACTTAGACCCACACACCCTGAAAACAGGTACGCTCTGTTTGTATTGGAGATGTCCACTTGTTCCCGGGCTGCTGAGAATAGGGGTCGGATTCAAATTACGTGTGGGCAATATTTCATATTAAATTATATACGAATACCGTCACCCCTGCAGAAATTGGGCCTGAGGGGTGAGATTTTGCGATACAATTTTATGTTAACTGAGATGGCCCATATTCCCCCCTGCCGAAAATCGACAGTGTGTCATTAAATATATATAAACATGTATATATGGAAATAGCAGGACATAACGATACTACGGTATTTAGTGCCAGTCCCTGATTTTTTTTATCAAAACATTTGACAATGGTTGGAAAAATATGGAGTGCCTGAAAATTTTCCTTCAAGTATTCTTTTTAAAATATTAAGTGAATATAAATACACTTATCCATATCAGAATGTAGACCCTATCTAAAGATTACTCTAGCAACAGCGAGACAGCAGCGACTGCTGTATGTATGAAACATCTAACACTACTACATTCAAACTATCCGATCATCTACGTTTGAACGCCGTTTAAACCTGAGGTTTTGTACATCAAGTTTACACCGGGTGCGCGTTTGGTGCAGCGTTCGGCGAGAACCCGAACATAGCGACGAAGCGTGTTTGAGGTTCACGCGCACTGAGAACTTGTGCTCGGGTGCAGAACTGTACCATGTTCGGGGAAGACTGGTTTTTATTTTGTGTAAAGTATAATAAGACTTTCTTGAACTTGAAAATCAACCATAGAAATCCTTAATTCAAACAAAACAATGTTTATGGCCGAATTCTAAGTTGTAAACAAACATAATTTCTAGCTCACGTCAGATGATGTTTAGATTATTAAGGAGCAGGAAATACTGTTTTTTACACACTGGTTATGGCCCGTTAACATTGTTTTGCTTGAACTATTTTTTTCTGAGTGTGGTGCTTGTCTAACGTGTCAAGATGGAATGAGCTCACAGCAGCAGAGACAGCACGATGTCACGCATACTAATACACAACACCGAGGGGTTCTACGATGGACACCACATCTCCTTTCCTTTATTTTAGTATGATATATACAAGTTAAACAAATGTTGTAACGCGTTGATTTACGTTTTCTCAAACATTACGGACTGTACCGCAGTGACGGTTTCACCACGCGCGAGGACCTTCTAATTTCCGATGATCTTCCCTCCGTTTGCTGGTTTGATGACGATTCCCCTTGACCAAACGCATGACGAAGTGGCCGTTGTACTTCCAGATCTTCTGAGCTATCCGCCGAGTTGTCTCCAGACTGTCCGGGTTCTACGATCTTCTTTAGGTGTGAGACATTTCGATCATAGCATTTGTCCGTGTCCTTCGATTGGATTGTCACATTAGAACCCCGCTTGTCCTTCACCACAAATTGCTCCTTGCCGAAATTTGTGGAGAGTTTATCTTGGGGGTGGAGATTTTTCATCAGAACCGTATCACCAGCTTGGATATCGCTGAGTTTTGACCCACGTTTAACATCTTCTCGCGTTTTATCGTCGAACTTCCTCTGTGTGTCTCGATCGCGAAAATCCGAACCAAGTACTGGTGTGCTAAGATCGTCGATTTGCGGAATCTTGTGGCGTAACTTCCGACCTAGCAGGAGTTCGCTAGGAGCCTTTCCTGTGACGCAGTGCGGAGCGTTGTTGTAGAGTATCAAATAATCGTCCAACTCCTTTTTCCAATCGCCATGTAGCGCATTGGAGATCTTCAACCGCTTCGAAAGAGACCGATTTTGGCGTTCAACTTGACCATTCGCTTGTGGCCAATAGGGAGTGCTATGGTTCAAAACGATTCCCATACTTCGGCAAAAGTCACCAAATTCCTGCGAAATGAATTGCCTTCCGTTATCCAAAGTAATCGTCCTCGGGTTTCCCCATGTCCTGAACAACTTCTTGAGTCTCGTAACTGTCTCCTGGGCTGTAATCTTTCGCATCACTTCTAACTCCATGTAGCGACTGTAATAGTCCACAACGACCAGGATATATTCCCCAGTTGGCATCGGTCCTAAGAAGTCGATGGCCAAATCGACCCATGGCTTGTCTGGCATCGGACGTCGATTCATTGGTTCCGGAGGCGCTTCTACTTGTACCAGACGGCACCCCTCACAGCTGTCGCAGACCTTGACTGCTTGACGATCCATCAGTGGCCACCAACACCTTTCGCGCAATCGGCTCTTCATCACCTCTTGCCCAGGATGACCTTCGTGCGCGAGTTGGCACATTCTGTCACGAAGAACGCTGGGAATTACAAGCTTGGCTCCGCGAATCACAACCCCGTAGGCATAGCTCAACTCATTTTGGAAAGGAGCAAACGCCTTAACCTTCGGGCTGTTCCAACGCGATGTCATAATAGCTTCCACCACTGCTGATAGTTCTTCGTCCCTTTTAGTAGCTTCAATCACCTCGGAAATATCAACGGCGGCTGCCACTTGAACCGATCTGATGACCTGTTCAGTTTCTGCGTCGAATTCCTCGAGCGAATCGTTTCCTAAAGTAGACAGAAACGTACAGACGACACGACGAATGTAAACCTCAGATTCCTCCTGCCAATGCTTGTCATCGACATGTGAAGCCATTCTAGAGAGTGGGTCGGCCAGATTGGCGGAACCCTTCCGGTAGACTACGACGAATCTGAAGCCCTGAAGTCGTAACAGCCACCGTTCGATCCTGAGAGTTGGTCTCGAGGTACTGGTGAAGATGCTTTCCAATGGTCGATGATCAGTTTCTAGTTCAAATGTGATCCCAAGCAAATAAATACGAAATCTTTCTACAGCCCATACTATGCCAAGTGCTTCCTTCTCAATGGGGGGGTACTTCTTTTCGGTCTCCGTCAGACTCTTCGAGGCGTAACTGATCACTCGCGGCTGGTGTCCCTTGAACTGGATTAGTACCGCTCCCAATCCGACTCCAGATGCGTCCGCTACCACCAAGGTTCGGTCCTTCGGGTCGAAATAGCCTAGATAGTTCATTGACCCGATCCGTTCTTTGATCGTGTTGAACGCTTCTTGGTGAGAACGGTTCCATTCGAACTTAGCAGACTGTTTGATCAGCTCACGAAGCGGGGAGTTAGCGGTCGCCAGATCGGGTATGAATCGAGACACAAAGGTTACCAGACCTAAGAAGCTCCGAAGCTCCTCTTTGGTCGAAGGCACACGGCAGTTCAAAATCGAGATCACCTTGTCGTCCGACGGTCGCACTCCCTGTGCGGAAAGCTTGTGTCCCAAGAAGATCACCTCCGTCTGCCTGAACTTGCACTTGTGATGATTGAGTTGAATTCCCAACGCATTCAACCGTTCGATTACCGCCTTTAACGCTTCATCGTGCTCCTTTTCTGTTTCTCCGAACACCAAAAAATCATCAATGAAACCGACCTGGTTAGTAAAAGTTAGTTAGTGGAAACGTATGACCGAGAAAAAAAACATTTCTGCTTCTTACCACATTTCCAGTCACCGCGAGAACAAGACTTTCCATCAAGTTCTGAAACATCTCTGGCGCACAGTTTATGCCGAAGAACAACCGTTTAAAGCGGTACAAGCCCCAGTTGGTTATGAACGTTGTTATATCCCTGCAGTCCTCGGCAAGCATCACGTGGTAGTAAGACTCCTTCATGTCCAACAGCGAAAAGAACTTGGCGTTTCGAATTCGAGGAAGGATCTCTTCGAACACTGGCAGCGGATGATTTAAACGTTGAATCGCTTTGTTCGCCCGTCGCATGTCGATGCAGAGCCGCAGATCTCCATTGTCCTTCAGTATCGGTACAAGAGGCGACACCCACGACGTTGGCCGCTCCACGCGCTCGATTATATCCCGTACCAGCAAATCGTCCAGTTTAGCTTTCACCTTTTCCAACAGTGGAATCGGACATCGCCGTAAGGGTTGAATGACCGGCGGAACACTCCTGTCGATCGGGATGGCGAGTTCAACGTTACGAACGTGCGGGAACGGATTGCTCGTTGTAGTCATGTTACAGATATCTTCCTGACAGCTGGGTAACCCAACACGCAATACTCCAAGCTGTTGAGCTGTGATCTTTCCCAGCAGCGGCTGTTGGCCTTTTTCGATCACATAAAACGTTGCGTTAGCTGCCACAGTTTGACATGAACCAACAATTCGAATTTCCGCGTCAAAAACTGCCAACAGGTTCAAGGGAACCTTTCCGTAGGCCAGGAACGTTTTGCTTCGATCAATTCGCAGATTCTGGACCTTCACATTCTGTACACGCATGAGCCTCCAGGTTGTGTCGTCGATCAGGTTGTACTTCGATCCTGAATCAATCAGCATTTCAATGTTCACTCCCCCAACGCAGCAGTCGATGAGCTCGTCGGCGTCACCAACACTGTAAGCCGGAACCTCTTCGTTTTCTTCTTCTTCGATGTTTTCCTTCGTATCAATTTTCATGACGTTTCTCGATCGCTTGAACGGTTGGTGTTGGTGAGACGAGTTGGGAAGTAGTCGTCTTTTAGCCTGAAATTGTATGTATTATTATAAATGTGAACTACCACAAGTAACCAAAACATACCGCTTGGTTTGAGCGGCAGACTGACTTGAAATGGCCAACACTACGGCATCTCAAACAAATCTGATTCGCTGCAGGGCACTCTCCGTTCTCGGGATGTTGATCGTAGCCACATCTGTTACAGCGGCGGTTGAGATCTTGCCGACCTGACCTTGAGATTGGAGCCGATCGTTTTGATTGTTCGTTGAAGAGTCGCTGAACGTTTGATGTTTCCGTTGTCGAGTTTTGGTTCATCCTTGATGCTTGATACTTTACAGCTTGATGGGAATTCACGATCTTGACGCACTCGTCTAAGGTTAGATCTTCTCTGGCCAGCAGTTTTTCTCGGAGATTCTCGGGGGCGTGTTGAATGATTTTGTCCACAGCGGCTATCTGCCGACTCTCCAGGACCGAGCTGCCAAAAGAGCACCTATCCGATTTAAGCTGTACTCTTTCCACAAACTTCTCAATCGGCTCGTCGTCTAGCGGCTTCATCGTCCAAAACAAGTATCTTTCAAAACTGTCGTGTCGCTTCGGGGCGAAGTGATTGTTCAACTTCTCTTTCGCAACCGCGTACGAGTCCGGCACATCGTCGTCTTCCACATCAGCACCCGGAATGCTATCGAATACACATTGCAGCTCGAGACCTCCCATGGCTAGCAGCTGGATCTTCTTATCGCGAGGGACCGTTATTCCAGACGCCGCCATGACTCGCTCGAACCCACGGATCCACAAGCTCCAAGCATTTCGCACTTCCTGCATCGGCAAATGCTTGAATTTGAACTGCGGGAGATTGTACGCTGCGGGGTTGAACTGCGAAGCAGTCTGTATCTGCAGCACAACGTTCCGATTGGCTGGTTCACCGTCCATTTGCTCTTCCCCGTCCATTTCCCTGTAGAACACAAATCCACCTTTAGTAAACAATCGAGAGCAGTTCTTTCAAAATCAACTTTGAATCGTCGTCAAACGTCACTATCCCAAGAACTGTCACATTCGTTCATTTCCTATCATTGTTTTCATGCGATGAATTTAATCAGCGGCTACAATCATTACTTAAAATTTCTCACGAGTCGAATCGTCAGCAACCACCCTCCATGAATTTAATCATGAACAAACATTCCTCCATGAATTTAATCATGAACAATCATTCCTCCACGAATTTAATCATGGACATCACCCGCTCGATGAATCTAATCATCAACAGTCAGCAAAAATGCAAGTCACCGCTTTTGGCCCAACCGACGCCAACTTTTTCTCTCTACGGCAAAATAGAAGCCTCGATGACGCCAATCATAAATCACAAAATTTTCGCCTTTTCTCACCTTTCCGAATGGATATTTTTATAAACAACTGATAACACTTTATAGAGCACGCGAAAAATCAACAATTAAACTGAATTCTAGGTCAAAAACAGTAGAAAATACTAAAAAATGATCCCTCTCATCGCCATTATGTGGTGCTTGTCTAACGTGTCAAGATGGAATGAGCTCACAGCAGCAGAGACAGCACGATGTCACGCATACTAATACACAACACCGAGGGGTTCTACGATGGACACCACACTGAGTAATTGTTTATAGTTACGATTTTTACTTCAAATAAAATAACAGTTAAGGTGGTAAACTGTTTGAGCAAAAAAAAATGGGGCAATACTGCTGTATTTTTTAAGCATTCACGTTAACTACCGTTAACTACCGCCCAGAGCAAAATCAAGATATGACGTTTTTCTTTATTACTAGTCAGGCCGTTGCAAATATTTTTCAAAGTTTATAACAAGGGCGTAAGAGGGTTAAATATGAAAAAAATATCGCTTAAGTTTTACCACTTTTACAATATGATTTTTTTAAATCTAATTAATTTATTAGGTCATATACACAGCAAAAAATCCGATGGTAAAATCGCATGCAAAAGCATGCACATCACCTTTGTAAGCAAAAGCATGTAATATTGTATGAGAAAACGTGTACACAAAAAGCATGTACAATAGAAAAAAAAAATAGATTTTGCATTCCCCAAAAATAACATCAATCTGATGAGAGTCATTTTCAGATTACCAAGTACGCGCCCCAACCATCTCGGCTATCCCACCGTCTTGTATTAAAATCGTTCAACGCCGATGTACCAGCAGGTTTCCCCTACGTCGTATACCGAATTATCTGTATACGATGTATGGGGAACTTACAGCTACATCGGTGTTGATCCTACCATTTCCACAGCGGCGAGATAGCCGAGATGGTTGGGGCGCGGACTTGGTAATCTGAAAATGACTCTCACCAGATTGATGTTATTTTTGGGGAATGCAAAATCTATTTTTTTTTCTTTTGTACATGCTTTTTGTGTACACGTTTTCTCATACAATATTACATGCTTTTGCTCACAAAGGTGATGTGCATGCTTTTGCATGCGATTTTACACAGATTTCTTTACCGTGTAACCATATAACCAAAATCATATCATAAATGGAACCATTAAAAATCATTTTAAAAAACAACTTCGTATCATATGAAATTTACCCAAAATATGAAACCATATTTCAAAAACACGCTTCAATTATTCTAAAACTTTGAATCGTGATTTCATGAAATACTGTTTCAAGTTAAATGGCGCTAGAAATTAGATTTTTAAGGCAAACTCAATGATTAGCTATCTATTTATTCACAAGTTGAAACACTTATTCCGGAATATGTTATTTGCCATGAAAAGCATTATTTCTAAATGATTTTTACATTTTAACTTTATAAGAGACAAATTTAAAAGCAATTTAATTGTTATTGTTGTGAAGATTTTCACTGTCCACTGTACACTTTGATTGAAAAAATACTTCTCAACAAAAAATACTATTAATATTTATTTTTTGATGTGGTACAATTTGTAAGACAGCATAAACAATTAGAAAGTTTATATATTTTCTCTAAGTTGCATTTTTTTTACGAGCAGTCATGCAGGGTTGTTACGGACGGCGCGGATCGCGCGGATGGCGCGGATGGCGCGTATCGCGCGGATCTGGCGCGGATTTGCTGGCTAATTTTGTTCAGGCGCGGATTTCGCGCGGATAGAATTTTGATAAATAAAATAATTGAGAACTATAGAATTTCTTTCAAGTTACAAAAAAAATATTATTACCAATTCAAAAAAAATAAATCTTTCTCGTTGAGTGCAAAAACATCAATTTCTAAGAAGTAACGAAGTACATTTTCTTCTGCAAATTATTGATTGTAAAAATACAAAATACGAAACTTCGAAATAATCTTCAAGGCGCGTTTATTTTTAAAAATGTATCATAATATCTTATATAAATTTTGCTTACGTGTTTTAAATATTTTTATGTTATTATTCACAGGATACATTCAATTTTTTATCTTCTTAATCATATTTCAAACTTTTTCCAAAAATTTAAACATAAGGATTAACATAAATGATTGCTAGGGTATGTTCCGGATTGGATTTAACCCTTAGATTTATTTTTTAAGCTCAGTACAGGCTATCAAAGGTTCCAAGGCATTTTTTAATATAACAAACAATAGATATTAAGAGATCATATTAATAACCATTTTATCAAAATCAAAATTACAAAATTCGAAAACTACAGCATTTCAAATATTTTAAGCTATGAAGCTTTTTAGATTAAAAAAAAAAATTAAATCTAAAGTTTATATTTCCGTCTAAAAGCGAAATATTATAATAAAAAAAAATTGAAATCTGAAATTATTAAATTATTAAATTATTAAATTATTAAATTATTAAATTATTAAATTATTAAATTATTGAATTATTAAATTATTAAATTATTAAATTATTAAATTATTAAATTATTAAATTATTAAATTATTAAATTATTAAATTATTAAATTATTAAATTATTAAATTATTAAATTATTAAATTATTAAATTATTAAATTATTAAATTATTAAATTATTAAATTATTAAATTATTAAATTATTAAATTATTAAATTATTAAATTATTAAATTATTAAATTATTAAATTATTAAATTATTAAATTATTAAATTATTAAATTATTAAATTATTAAATTATTAAATTATTAAATTATTAAATTATTAAATTATTAAATTATTAAATTATTAAATTATTAAATTATTAAATTATTAAATTATTAAATTATTAAATTATTAAATTATTAAATTATTAAATTATTAAATTATTAAATTATTAATTATTAAATTATTAAATTATTAAATTATTAAATTATTAAATTATTAAATTATTAAATTATTAAATTATTAAATTATTAAATTATTAAATTATTAAATTATTAAATTATTAAATTATTAAATTATTAAATTATTAAATTATTAAATTATTAAATTATTAAATTATTAAATTATTAAATTATTAAATTATTAAATTATTAAATTATTAAATTATTAAATTATTAAATTATTAAATTATTAAATTATTAAATTTTTAAATTATTAAATTATTAAATTATTAAATTATTAAATTATTAAATTATTAAATTATTAAATTATTAAATTATTAAATTATTAAATTATTAAATTATTAAATTATTAAATTATTAAATTATTAAATTATTAAATTATTAAATTATTAAATTATTAAATTATTAAATTATTAAATTATTAAATAATTAAATTATTAAATTATTAAATTATTAAATTATTAAATTATTAAATTATTAAATTATTAAATTATTAAATTATTAAATTATTAAATTATTAAATTATTAAATTATTAAATTATTAAATTATTAAATTATTAAATTATTAAATTGTTAAATTATTAAATACCACAATTTTAGCCATTTTCTTAGTTTGGATCATATTCGGAGTCATATTTTAGTTAGAAAATTTTAGAAAAGAAAATAATAGAAATTTCGTTTTTCGATTTTACGGAGTAAAATTTTGGCGAGAATTTTCGAGTAAAAAATCATTAGATTTTTAAATTTTGCGGTTTAATTTTAAATTTTTGAATATAAAATTTTATTTTTCTCCTGAAATTGTTTTCAAAGCAATGATATTTAAATTGTTACATCAACTGCTAGTAATCTTTCAGAAGTGGCGAAAAAGGTTGGTGCAGGTGGGATTTGAATCCACAACGGTACTGATCCAAATGCTTTCTAAGTTATTCTTTTTCGTTTAAAAAAAATAGTCATTATGTTACTCTCTTCTATGTTTGTCGCGAATTTATTTTTTTATATGGCGCGAATTTCGCGCGGATTGGGTTTTGGGTCGGCGCGGATCTGGCGCGGATTTTTTTTCAACTTGTCCGTAACAACCCTGTTCATGTCATTAATTGATCCTCACACTCATTTTGACTCATTTTGCTCCTGTTCTATACAGTTCTGTTGCAAAATAATATTCAGATACAGGATCAGAATAATTTTTGTTAAGTTTCAAATGTTCAAATGGCATTCCCGGGATTTCCCGGAATATTTGATGAAAATTTCCCGTTTCCCGGGAATTTTGTAACCCCGGGAAATCGGACGCTCTACTTTTAGAACTTTGATGAGCTGATGGGCCCTTACATTTTATTTGAAAATATTGTTAACAGAATTTAAGGAAAATTCTACCATAAAATAAAATCCAAATAAGTACCGAAGGCAGCTGGTTTAGAAGCCACCTTACCCATCTGAAACCCCTTTGTTTCCAACGGCGATGGTTGCAGTATACCATGCATTTATTATGATGGCAAAAGGAGGGATACTTCTCGACGATCCAAAGTACAAAATCATCACCGCAACAGCATAATTCGCCCCTCGGTGTATCGTTTCGTGCCGCAAAACCGACCCGTGGAGGGTTTTTAATTTTCAACAAGTGTCACTTATGGACTCAAAGCCCTCCATTTCCCCCTTCTTGCCTGGGGTTGCATGTGGGGTGTTTGTGTGGTTGGGGGGGGGAAAACGTGCCAGTAAATTGTCGTTCTTCGCCAAATAACGATTGTGTAATGTCTGGCCGGGTGCGGGAAAATTTGATGGTTTGGGTGAAACGTGCGTTTGGGAGCAAATGTGCAAATTATGAGCCTCTTTTGAATCGTTAAGGGAGAGGTGGTTTGATCTTAGTTATCACCCAGAAAGGGTACTTTTTTTAAACATAACATTTAACTTTTTCACTTTTTTTCTATTGAAATCAAACTAAACTTTGGCAGGTGTTCAAAGAAAACTTTTATTTTGTTACACATTGGATAAAAATGTTCAATATTCTTTGTTGAAAAAAAGCTGCAATGCTAATTGTTTCATAAAATCAAAAAACAGCGATATTTAACATTCAACATTTTAATAAATAAACATTGAAATTTTATCACTTAACTGTACGCGCACACGAACCTCGAGTTTAAAATCGAACCTCGCACAGAACGCCGTACAGGCGACGACGCACAAAAGAGACAAAAATAGTTTCCCTCACGCTCACTCTGCTGTAAAGTGGTGTTTAATTGTCCGCTGCGGTCACACTACAGTGTTTGCCGCAGAGAGAGTGAGAAGCAGTCATTTTTTCGTCTCTTTATACGCTCTTCGCTCGCACGGCGTTGTACCCGAGGATTGCACCCGACCCCGTGTTTGCATCGTGTGTAAACCTTGAGTGCACCGTTCGGGTAGAACTCGAACATGGACTGCACTGAAAACTTGTACGGCGTGTAAATGTACAGTGCATTTTGGATAGACTGGATTACAATGAATTTCAGCACTATTGCAAATAAATGATGAGAAAATTTCACATGCTGTTAATGCTGTTTTTAAAAAAAACCGTAAGAGCCAATGGTAAACAAAGCCTTTTTTGCCTCGGTATTCGACAGACTTACGAAAAAAAAAAATTCAAAAATGCTTAAGATTGTTCATCTACACGTCTTTCAAGTGCCCCAAACTAAAAATAAATGAAATTTTGTTACAATTTGGAGAAAAACGAATATTCATCGATTCCCCACGAAAACAGCATGAGTTTTCCGATCGGGCTCAAAATTTTTCTGGAGGTTCCTTGGCCGAAATAATTAGACCCGTATTTTTTTGTTTGGCCATTAGGGTGACTTACGCCATGTTAGGGTGGTCCGAAAAATGGAAATTTTCGTAAATTTTTGCAAAAACCACAATTTTCAAAAAATCATAACTCCGCACCATTTCTACCGATTTTAGCCGTCTTGAGCGAAAAAGAAAATCTATTAGACAGGCTTTTAAGGAAAAATAGTTAAAAGTTTCAAATATCTAGTCTAACATTTGCGCAAAAATGGGAAAATGGCGAAAACGGTAAAAAATCGGCTTTTTCACTAAAACTGCGATAACTTAAAAATTTCAGCGATGACCTATTTATGTAAGGGTACCAAAATATTCGTCATTGAAATACGCAACTTTTGGTGATTTTAGCTTTCGTACGCGCGGCGCGTCGACAAACCCAGTTTTTATTTTCAAAAAATCGTATCTCGGAATAGTGAAAGCAGAACTTCACAATTTTGTGATATGTTATGTAAAATTTTCCGTGGAATCTGAAATTTTCAGGCATAGGCTCTTTGGTCCCGAGACATTCAAAAAAGCATTTTAAGTTTTTATTTAACCTTTTCAAATGTTAGGCTCATGGTTATTTGCAACTTTGAACTATTTTTCCTTAAAAGCCTATCTAATACCCTCTCGTTTGCGCTCAAGACAGCTAAAATCGGTTGAAATGATTCAGAGTTATGATTTTTTGAAAAAAGTGGTTTTTGCAAAAATCGACGAAAATTGCCATTTTTCGGACCACCCTGACACGGCGTAGTTAATACAAAATTGAATCGCTTTGCAAAAAGTGGGGAGTTAACCAATCGTTCCCAAACTTTAAAAGGAACTGAAAAGTTGCTGTGCTCACTAAATTTAACAACTTTATTTTTTTCTTCTTTTTTTATTACACTCTATTGGTTCACCCATACAAGGCGCCATACAATTTTGGCAGCTATTACAAATGTGGTACGTGAATATTCTTAAATCTGTATCTTTTGAAAAATAATCTGTTCGGTGTTTTCGGCAGAAATGTAAGTCCAGAAAAATAATCTGTTCGGTGTTTTCGGCAGAAATGTAAGTATCAGAAGTCCTCGGAAGAATTTCACTTCGGATAATCGAATCACGAAAAAACTAAACTATACAAAAAAACGTAACTTAATCCACCTTTAGGTGGTTTGTGCCTTCCTCTCATTTATAGAGTAAATACAATCCCCTTAAGTGTCCACATGGTTTATGGACATCGCAGCACCTAAGAGGTCCTAATAAAAATAAATGACGAGTAAAAAAAACAAACTTCCTACAGACTTTTTGTCAACATTATACAGACACCGCATTTCAGGAAAATGGCATCCCTCTACAAGGCTTTTTTCGTGGCGATCAGACGGGACCATTTGAGGTTATGTAAATTCAGATCATTTTTTTGACTGCTTGTAATTTTAGATAGGTAAGTCAGATCTTGAAAATTTTTAATCCACAAGAAAGGTCTTCTCATATGCTTTCTAAAAATATATAACATGTGAGGGTTTCATGAAAAAACAACCCTTTTTACCATAATTTTAATTTAATATGAAACAGTTTATTTAACATAACCTTTTAAATACATGATCAAACTGCATGAATTTAAATAGCAACATAGGGGACGTTAAGACGGATCGATTAAAACCATTCCGACCAAAATCAGTTGAGCCTGTGACAAGATATTCCAGTGACATTGATTTGGTACACATGTCTACATACAGCCAAACACACAGACATTTGCTCAGCTGGTGATTCTGAGTCGATATGTACAAATGAAGGTAGGTCTAGGAGGTCTAATTAAAAAGTTCGTTTTTCGAGTGATTTTATAGCCTTTCCTCAGTAAAGTGAGGAAGGCAAAAACCCATAAACTACGCTAAGATGGTTCAGAATGTTTAAATCCAAGATGGCGGCCAAAAGCGGGGATGCAATATTTAAAATATGCATTTTATTTTTAATAGGCAATCAACACATCAAATTTGACTTACACTTCTTCTTTACAAAAGAAATCAAATTTCAAAAAATCTAAATATTTTAATTTGATTTTTTTTCCAATATTTTTTACGGGATAAAAAACGGAACTTTTGATCCATTTTACCATATTTTTGTTATGATTTCTTGGAAAATTGTGTTTTTTTAAAGAAATTTAACTCAAAAAATGTTAGCTTCAGTTTTGCCTTCCTCACTTTACTGAGGAAAGGCTATAAAATCACTCGAAAAACGAACTTTTTAGTAAGACCTCCTAGACCTACCTTCATTTGTACATATCGACTCAGAATCACCAGCTGAGCAAATGTCTGTGTGTTTGGCTGTATGTAGACATGTGTACCAAATCAATGTCACTGGAATATCTTGTCACAGGCTCAACCGATTTTGGCCGGAATGGTTTTAATCGATCCGTCTTAACGTCCCCTAAGTTGCTATTTAAATTCATGCAGTTTGATCATGTATTTAAAAAGTTATGTTAAAAAAACTGTTTCATATTAAATTAAAATTATGGTAAAAAGGGTGGTTTTTTCATGAAACCCTCACATGTTATATATTTTTAGAAAGCATATGAGAAGACCTTTCTTGTGGATTAAGAATTTTCAAGATCTGACTTACCTATCTGAAATTACAAGCAGTTTAAAAAATGGTCTGAATTTACATAACCCTAAAATGGTCCCGTCTGGTCGCCACGAAAAAAGCCTTGTAGAGGGATGCCATTTTCCTGAAAGGCGGTGTCTGTATAATCTTGACAAAAAGTCTGTAGGAAGTTTGTTTTTTTTTACTCGTCACTTATTTTTATTAGGACCTCTTAGGTGCTGCGATCACGTTAGGGGAGATCCATAAACCATGTGGACACTTTAGGGGATTGTAATCACTCTTTAAATGAGAGGAAGGCATCAACCACCTAAAGGTGGATTAAGTTACGTTTTTAATGTAAAATCAAATTTGCAATCGAAAAGTACTTTACTGGTTTTTTGAGCACTGTTTTCAAGAAAGAAAAATCAAAAATAAGACAATGAAAAAAAAAATCGTGATTCGATTATCCAAAAGATTTTTTTCCGAGACCTTAGTATAATCGAGTCTGGACTGTATATAAAAGAATGCAACGGTGATGAACAAGATTGCGTTCTGCCACTATGTTATCAACAAGTCGCATATGATAGTTGAAATTGAACCATAAAAATCAAGCATGTTTTCCAGACCAACTATGGGTTTGTTATTGGCAAGTTCGAATTAATCTAGCACCGGTTCCCGCATACCCGAAAACGGTAAACTTGACTATTTTGATGAAATACCATTATGTTTCATATAAAACTTTAAGACATTAAAAGATACGACACTCTACGATCATACAGTTGGTTACTGACCTATCCTCATAAACAACTTCATGAACTAATGAAAATGACAATCTATGATCATGCCGTTGTCCAATCTTAGGTATTACGTTACGATAAACTCACATTTCTTCCAATGACCCAGCAACATGATAGATTTGAAGGTTCCGAGGTTATTGGGCATTGATTGCCCCAGCTCAAACATAGCTCCGAAAGGTTTTTTTAATAGAGATTAATTACTTCCAATCCGGGACCCGTGGTGTAGGGGTATGCGTGATAGCCTCTCACCCAGTCGGCCTGGGTTCGATCCCAGAAGGTTCCGGTGGCAAATTTGGAGACGAGATTTGTCTGACCACGCCCTACCGTCGGATGGGGAAGTTAAATGTGGGCCCCGGTCTAACCTAGAGGTTAGGTCGATAGCTCAGTCCTGGTGTAGGAGCCGTCTCTCTGGGTCCTGTCTCGGTGGAGTCGCCTGTAGGCAGTTAGACTCACAATCCAAAGGTCGTCAGTTCGAATCCCGGGGTGGATGGAAGCTAAGGTGTAAAAAAGGTTTGCAATTGCCTCAACAATCAAGCCTTCGGACACTTAGTTTCGAGTAGGAATCTCGCAATCGAGAACGCCAAGGCAATGCTGTAGAGCGAATAATTTGATTTTTTTTTACTTCCAATCCATGTGGCACATTAGGGTGTAATATCAAAATCGATTTTCCAGCACAGCATTATATTAGATCCTTTTAGGGTCCTAAACAACTCCCCAAAGTTTGGGAACGATTGGTTTAGTCCTCACTTTGCGCAAAGCGATTCAATTTTCCATACAAATTTGTATGGGAAAAACCATTTTTTTGAATTTTGATATTCAAAAATCCAAGTTTCACGCTGTGCTAAAACCGGATTCATATTCGGATGCTCTGAAATGTGCTCTACAACTTTCCCGAAGAGAGTATGGTGCTAACTTGCTCCTGAAAGAAGATACAGTGTCCTCAAAACTCGTCTAAAACGTGATTTTCGATCAAAAAACACGTTTTAGACGAGTTTTAAACACGCTGTATCTTTTTATAGGAGCAAGTTAGCACCATACTCTCTCCCGGAAAGTTGTAGAGCACATTCCAGAGCATCTGAATATGAATCCGGTTTTGATATAGCGTGAAACGTGGATTTTTTAAATATCAAAATTCAAAAAAGTTATTTTTCCCATACAAATTTGTATGGAAAATTGAATCGCTTTGCGCAAAGTGGGGACTTAACCAATCGTTACCAAACTTTGGGGAATTGTTAAGGACCCTATAAGGAACCAAAAAGTTGCTGTGCTAGCTAAATTTGGACAACTTTATTTTTTTCCATACAACCATATTACACCCTAGTGGCACATCTTAGAGGTACGAATTTAATGTGTTATTTAATATGCGTCTTAAATTGCTACTACAAAGGTGCCAGTTTCAAGAATTCATATGCCTAAAATTTCACGTTGGGGGCAGGACTATTCGCTTGCAAATTATGCAGCATAATTAGTTAGTCACGCCATTTCTAATTTCTATGGAGGTAAGAGGACGGTTCAAAATAAGTAAAATAAGTCCGAACCTAACAATTACTGGCAGGTACTCTTTGCCAAATGGAACGCACATCAGCCAAAAATCCATCCCAAACCCGTTCCACTTACCTTCTCACTGTCCGTAGTGTTGCCGGACCCGAAGCTCGCTAGCGAGCTACCGTCCTGGTCGTTATCGTTCAGCGTGTCGTCAATGTCCTTGGAAAGCCGCTGGCCCAGCTGCTTTGCGCCCACCTTCGCCGGCGACTTGAGCAGCGAGAAGGACGTCCCGGAGAAGTACGTCTCCTGGATGACCTCCCGCAACCGCTTCACCCACATCTGCTTCGTCTCGAGGCTGTTTGCGCGCAGCACGATCCGGTAGTCGGACAGCATCGGTGCCCGGCCCGTCCAGATCGCAAACTTGCACTCGTCGCCCTCGATGTGCTCGGTGACGCCGAAATCTGTGGGAATTTGAGGGGGTGGTGGAGTTCGGATCGTACATTTGGGTCAAGGGGAATCTTACCTGACGTGAGCAGCTTGCTCTTGTAGATGTACTTGACCGTTCCGTTGGTGTCTTTGACCTCTTTGGAGAACAGAATGTACAGTTCGAACAGGAAGACATGTCGTTCGCGACCTTTCTTGATGAGAATCTGCTTGTTGTCCCACACGAGGAACGAGTCCTGCAGAACTACGTCGCCGAGGGTGTCGATCGGAACGTCGCAGCCTTCGAGCAGTGAGAGGTGCATTACGTCGTTGGCTTTTTTGGGGACGTTCAGCATCACTTCGAGACCGTCCTTGATTTCGCCCTGGCCCTCGTCGCAGCAGGATTGAAGGTCTTTTAGGAGCAGCTGGTACTTGGTTATTCGCTGCACCGGCTTGATGAGGAACGCCGGCAACGAGTGTTCTAGTTTGTGTTTGCGTTGTACTTCTTCGAAGTAGGTTCCACCGAACTGAACCATGTAGTCGTTCGATTGGGGTTTGTTCTGACAGTAGAACACGTACATGTCGAATTTGGCCGCCCACGTCACGAAACAGTGACCAACGTCTTCGGGCATGGTTTCGTACTTTTCCAGCTCGCGGAGAAAGATTTTCTCGTGAAACGCGAAGATGTCTTCGATATTGCTGAAGAGAATGTGCTCTTTACCAACGAGGTTGGTTGGTACGTTGACGCCACTCTTGAGCTCACTCACAAACACGTTGATGCACGTTTCGAGGTCCTTCACGTAGGTGCGTTCAGTTTGAAGTAGTTCCGCCATGATGAATTCTTTTTTGCGGGCAGATTTGCGCTTTTCTTCGTTCATTTCTTTGGGCACTCCGACTCCGCCTGGTCCGGCAGCTGCTGCGTTCAGCTTTGTTTCCAGCGACGGATCGGAATGGCGATATTCGAGCACGGACGCGTTGGCTGTGGTGGAGGACGCCGACGAGATGCCACTCGTGGACGAGGTCGACACCGACGTCGTGGAGGAGGATATGGATTTGCAGTTAAGGCTACTGTTACTACTATTAATACTACTACTACTATTATTGTCGTCCTGTTGCTGTATTCCAGGTAGGCCCAACGATTTCTCCAGATTAGCCCGGTAGAGTTCCATCCGGCTGCTAAAGTCCTTGTAGCGATTATCGACGGTCGCCACCCACTGCTTGATGGAACTTGCGTGGGCATGGTGGCCCTTCTCCACCAGGGAGTCTGCCAATTGTATCAGCAGCTTCACCCGTTCACGCGTCTCTTTAGCAGTTCCCTTGAACTCATTGTGTTCCTTCAGTAGAACTTCAGTCTCCTCTCGGCTGCTGCACAGTTTATTGTTCCGGGAGGACAAGTACGCCTCTCCCGTGTCATGGATCCACTCGATCGCCTGTTTCGCCGATCTCTCAAACAAAACAAACTGCTGGCACTGATCCAGCCGCTTCTTCCGCTGCGTCCAATATTCGAGCACCTGAGTTTCCTGCGTCAGCAGCTTATCCAAGATCGATTTTACCCGAGATTCGCTATTCACAGTCGTTTTTATGTGATAAAACTGCAGCGAACGTGCCGCATACTTGAGGAATGTTTCCGCCGTCCTTCGCGCCAACGTGCAAGCCTTCAGGAAGGCCTCCTTCTGCTCCTGGTGCTTGGAAATTAGCTGCACAATCTGCTGGCCCTTGTCGCTGGATCCACCGCCGCCACACCAGTCCTCCTCGCGGCGGTACTCCTTCTCCAAACTGTCCAGCACGCTGCACACTTGCTCGGCCGTTTTGAAAAAGTTCAACGACGCCGTCACCAGCTTGTGCCGCTCCTCGGCGCACGTGACTAGCTTTTGCCACTTCTTGGTCACCTCGTCGGCAATGTCCTTTATGCTCTGCGGGTCGTAGTGGTTGGCGTTCATGAGTGCATCGGCACGATACTTGACCTGAACCGCCGAGGTGTGCGTTCGCTCGATTGCCACCTGGAACTGTTCGTGCTCTTTGCGGAGTTGTTCAGCCTCCTGGTAGCTGTTTGGAATGGAAAAGTTCGCCATCAACATCGCCTCGCCGTTGCGGATCCACGAAATGACCTGATTGGCGTCGTTCTGAAAGTGGCACAACTGCATGGATTGTTCCAGCTTGATTCGTTTGGACTCGGCCATATCTTCCAGGTCCAGCTCCCGATCGTGCAGAAACTCTAGCAGATACTGGACGCGGGTTTGCGCCGTCGTGTGAGGATCGGCCATGATTAGCACGCCTGACGATTCAAACAGTTGCATCAACTCTTGGCCGGTGTTGATCATCTGATAGGTCGTGGTCTGCATCTGACTAACCGACTCGTTGTGCAACCGTAGGACTTGTTCGGTCTTCTGAAAGTCCCGCGAAACATCCGTATGCTGCAGCTCCTCGGCCCACATTTCCAGCTGGGAGCACACTTCCAGCGCGTCTCGCTCGAACATCCGCAGTCGCAAATACATGTCGATCTTCATCTTTCTCTGCTGCCACAGATTTTCGAGGTCTAGCCGATTTTTTTGAATCCGCTCCAAAGCATTCTGCACCGCAGTCAGCGATCCCGACGAATCTTCCTCCTCGATTGCCCGCAGTTCTTGCAGGAGGGCCTCACCTTGCGCGATAGCTTGAATGCACGTCTTCAGGGTGTTCTCCTCTTGCTCTTTGCACTGCTCCAGCATCCGCTCGGTCCCGTCCAAATGCTCATTGGCTAGATCCATCGACTCCTCGTTGGCCATTTCGGTATGAAGTTGTTCCAACCAGGCGGAAATCTCCTTTTCGTGAGTGTAAAATAACACAGCCAGATCCAGTCTCCTCCTCCGCTGTTCAACGCGCTCCGCAAAAGACGCCACATTCGTCTCCAGTTCCCGCACAACCGAAAAGATTTCCTGCGGCGCAACCTCCCCGGACCGTGCCAGCTCTTCTGCCGCCGCCAGAAGCTTCTCCGCGTTCCGGTACGTATTTTGCGCTACGTTCTCAAAATGCTCGTGACTGGTCTGGTAGATTTGCGCCTTTTGCAAACTTCGCCCAATGCCGCGGTTCTTCCGCAGAAACACATCGCCGTGGTTCTGCAGCCAATCCAGCACCTGCTTCACGTCCTCCTGGAAGAGGCGCAGCGCAAGCTTCTGGTGTAGTCGCAGCTTTCCCGCGTGCCACTTGCTTTCGAGGGCCCGATGGTGGCCAAGGATTTGGTGGATTACGGCCAGTACGTGGGACGCACCTTCACTGTAGTCAGCCGCCGGATTGCCACCATTGAAGTGAGAGTTGTCCTAAAAAGAGAAGAAGAAGTAAAATGTTAGCCAGAGTCATTTAATCAGAACTACAAAATGTAAACACTCACATTCTTCCTCGTGTTGACAGCCGGCGGCTGATTGCAGACCTGCACCAGGTGATCCAGCTGGTACAGCAGCTTCTTGCTGGTCGAGTGCACCTCCGTGTACGCCTGGCACATCGCCTCGTACAGCGACTGGTGCGTCCGGATGGCCGTCTCCAGACTCTCCACGTTCGTCGGCGTTGGAATGGTCGCTTCGCAGGCCGCCGCCCAGCTGCTCACGCTCTCCGTGTACTGTTCCGCCTTGTGATGAAACACCACCGACAGCGAGAGCACCGCCGTCCGCTCGTCCAGTGTCGTCACAAAGTCCTTCCACGTCTTGTCCAGCCGCGTGGCCAACGTGCGGATGTGCTGCGCCGCGTAGTGACTGCTCTCGATCAACTTCCCTGCCACGGCCAATATCCGGTTGATGTTGAAGCTCACGTTGCGCGATGTCATGGCGAAGCGCTGGTGCTCCTCCTGCAGGTTCTTGGCCAGCGCGTAGTTGTGGCCAATCTCCACGTACGTCTCCTGGAACACGTCCCGGTTGTGCAGGATCCAGTCGAACATCTTCTCGCAGTCCTGCTCAAACAGACGCAGCTGGAAGCACTGGTCCAGCGTGGTCTTCTTGTGCTGCCACATGTTCAACAGCTGCTGCTGGGCATTCCTCACCGTTTCGAGCTGCTGAAGAACCTGCAAAATTGAGAGCAAAAACACCCAGCATTAGTTGAATTCGGGGTTACACAAAACGCGGTCATTGTACGCCAAACCAAAACAAAGAGGCAGCGCGCCACAAAAGATGATTAAGTTTAATAGCCCAACACGTCGAATGTATTACGTACGACAAAAGAGCGCAGTGCCACCACCTAAACCTACACTCACTGTGATACATAATTGAATCACTTGCACTTTCGACGACGACGACGGCGAACACGGACTTGTGGGGAGTAATAAAAATGGAAAAATTGATAGGTGCTAAGCTAGGTGGCGGAGGGCGGATTTAAAGCCGCAAATTTTTCGACAATTCAAAGACTTCACAGCTGCGAGGTGTATAAATATGCGGCTGTGGCTGTATTATTTCACAGGTTCCCCAGTACAGTTAGCAGATGATAATACCATCAATGTGATGTAATGCTACTATACTAGCGATGTGGGTAACATTTTGTGTTTGTTTGGCGGTTATGTAAAACGAAACAGTTTCCAAAAAACGTAAATGACCTCAAATCAAAATCTTTCTTAACTCAGTCGTTTCATAGAATTCCAGATCTTTAACAAATTGATGTCTTGCTGGGGTTTTTATCTAGTTAGCATAAGTGGTCCCAAAGGCATCGAAACAAAGCCGATTTGGAGAATTTTAATATTATCTATTGATTGGAAAATTTGGTACAAATAATGTAAGCATTAGCATTCGTATATTTTATTGTTTTAATGTAATATTACATGCAAAATCGTGTAACGCATCTGTTTCACAAATCTGCCTTGTCAAAATGTGGAACTTCGTAATGGTGTAGCATTTGGGATCGATAGAGTATTTTTATATGGGAATTTGTATGGAAAAACTTACTTTCCACATTGCAGGCCAAGGATTGATACCTAAGAGCATGCAATGGCACTGACCTTGTTGCGTGCTCTTCGGTTGACGTCCACGTAAGGAACATCCTGGAAGGAGCGTAACTAACTACATCCGTAGTTCTGTTAGATCATCCGAATTATCTTGATCAGAACAGTATAGCTCTGGTTTCTTGCGAGTGTCCTATTTTCTTACCTCCACGTTGGCTTGGTTTTCATGGTGACCTAGCTGGTGGCCTGTGGAAACGGATCGTAAACCTTTGACCAACGCGGGTCAGAGTCGAGACGGCTAAAAGAAAGGGGCGCGACAATGTGGGAAAGGGAAGTAATTTGTGATTGTAGACGGTATTGTTTTGATTCGCAGTTTGTTGTGTCAACTGCTGTGGATGTACCTGAAACATCGCACAACGGGGTTTCTCTTCTCTTCATTCTCAGCTTCCACCTATCTCCTATTATTATTTTGCTCTTCAGATTCCCAATTCTTCACTGATTCTTCTATTTAATATCCAACATTTGATTTTAATTTTACTAACTTTTGATTCTCTTATCTCTCAAAGCTTTTCCACTCTTTTCTATCAATTGATACTGCTGTAAAAAACTTTGCTTTGTTTTTTTTTTTCCTTAAAAATATACTTTTCCTTAATGTACTAGTAATATCAAGTCTATTTATCATTCGCCTAATCTTTTTTGTTTTTTTTTTGCGAATTTATTTATTTGAATAATTCTTTATCTGTCCTATAAATTATCATTACTTTAATCTAAGCTTGTTTTGTATCTCTATTTATTAACTATTGTCTAATACATCTAGCTTCTCATTTTTATTCTTCAAAATACGCTCATCATTCTCTTACTATTGATACTTGATTTTTATAAAATAAATTCTCTTTTGCTGTCTATTGTTTTCAATCTTCACCCTTTTCTTTAAAACAAGTGAGGTTCGAGCCCTTACTCAATTTTTGGAATGATTAACACAAATATTACTATTGTACTTTTGGTAAACTTTTATAACATGCTTAGGACCAAAAATTGTGACAAAACACCGCGACAAAAGAAATAGTAACATATAAACACGACTCAACACTAGGAAAGATTTCAGGAGAAAACAAAACACAGTAAAATAACAACTAGTTTTTAAATTCAAACTATAAATAAAACAGTTTTTGCTTTAATGAAAGTTGATAGGCACACTATAAATGGTTAGGCGCTTATACTTACATCAAACCCTACGTAATGTACCACCCCCGGCCGAGTTAAAATGCGTAACCGGAAACGAAGGTGTGCATGCCTGGCACGAACACTCAAAGCGTGTTCTAGCGTGCTGCTCGTACTGACTCAGAGCAAGGGTGAGATGTAGGTGTAAGGGCAGTGCGTGTTCGTCGGGAACCTAGTGCATAAGATCGGTCAAGGCCCGTTCTTACACTGAAAATTAAGAATTGCGAAAAAACTTACTTTTCACATTTTGATTTTGACAATAGCATTAAAATTAAGAAAATTCGCCCCGATAAAAATATAGAGAGTTTTTAAAGGTCCTGTTTTTTTAACTATTGGATTCCCCATAGACTTTTACATATGAGCAGTTCGGTCATTCGATTTTTTTTTGTATTTTTAAATTCGACTGAAACTTTTTTGGTGCCTTCTGTATGCCCAAAGAAGCCATTTTGCATCATTAGTTTGCCCATATAATTTTCCATACAAATTCGGCAGCTGTCCATACAAAAATGATGTATGAACATTCAAAAATCTATATCTTTTGAAGGATTTATTTGATCGAATTGGTGTCTTCGGCAAATTTCTCGGTATGGATAAGGACTACATTGGAAAAAATGATACACGGTAAAAAAATTGTGATTTTTTATTTAACTTTTTGTCACTAAAACTTGATTTGTAAAAAAAACACTATTTTTAATATTTTTTAGGGGACATTAAATGCCAACATTTCAGAAATTTTCTGGTTGTGCAAAAAATCTTTGACCGAGTAATGAATTTTTGAATCAATACTGATTTTTCCAAAAAATCGAAAAATTGGTCGCAAAAATGTTTCAACTTCATTTTTCGATGTAAAATTAAGTTTGCAATCAAAAAGTACTTTAGTGAAATTTTGATAAAGTGCACCGTTTTCAAGTTAAAGCCATTTTTAGGTAACTTTTTTGAAAATAGTCGCAGTTTTTCATTTTTTTTAAATTAGTGCACATGTTTGCCCACTTTAAAAAAAAAATTTCTCTATATTGTGCTTTATTGAACTTTGTTGATACGACCCTTAGTTGCTGAGATATTGCCATGCAAAGGTTAAAAAACAAGAAAATTGATGTTTTCTAATTCTCACCCAAACAACCCACTATTTTCTTATGTCGATATCTCAGCAACCAATGGTCCGATTTTCAATGTTGAAATATAAAACATTCGAGAAATTTTCCGATTTTTCGAGAAAAATGTTTCCAAGATTTTCAAATCAAGACTAACATTTTAAAAGGGCGTTATATTTAATGTTTGGGCCTTTTACAATGTTAGTCTTTTTTTCTCAGCTTTTCAAAAATCTGGAGTTTTTTTTGAAAAGGTCCTATAAACCAAATTTTCAATTTTTGCTTTTTGGGTGTTTTTATAACCGCCTTGAATCAGGGGTATTCAAAAACACCCAAAAAGCAAAAAATGAAAATTTGGTTTATAAGACCTTTTCAAAAAAAACTCCAGAAATATGTTTTTCAAAGGTTGGCAAACACGTTTTGCTATTCTGGATAAATTTAATTTATAAAGCAAGATCCACCTAATGTTTAAATAAGTAACTATTCTTTTAACTTATAAAGGGTGTTCCCTCAACAACTAACTGGGAACGGTTTACATTTATTCACCCTCGGATATGCGATTTTATGTTGCAATGTTAAAGAAGCTTTGCTCCATTCAAAACATTGCGTTCAATGACATCAAATTGCAAAAAAACTACCTGCGTATCTTGCAATGTACTGATATGTAATCGACGGTAATGCAATACGATAATGACACCACCAAACAAAAAAAAATCCAACTCGATCCAACCAAAACGGCCAATAATGATGCGCGCAATGCGCAATACCGGAGAGCGCCACAAAAAAAGGGGTCCGATCCGCGATCGTCATTACACTCTTTATTAGCGATTCCACCAAATTATCAAAAAGCAGAAAACAGAAAAAAAGCGCGCGAGATTACAATTTTGAAAGCATCGGGGAAAAATTGATTAGATAATTTCCACCGTCAGTCATTCATGGCCCCGGCGTGCGCGCGCTCATTCGCATGGCGTTTATGGCGCCCATTCTTCCCATTCTTCTGCTGACCGACCAATTCATCAGCAGCCGGCTCGGCTCTCAAAGCCAAATGGGCGGCGGCCGGCCGGGAAAAACAAAAGTGTGAGGGTGTGCGAGTGTGTATACAAGAATCAGCTTAAATCCGAATTAATTGCCATCGCTTGTAATGAATAAACAAGAGTGAAATTTTTCGTGTTTTCCCCGTCATCGTCCATCTCTACTTTTTTATTTCTCGCAGATCGTGGTCCAATTTTCATCGTTGGCGTTCGTGTTGGCCACCTTTTTTCTGGTTTGGAGCGGATTTTAAAATAGTCTCTAGTGCTGCCGCCACCACATTGTTTACACTCTGGGAAATGCGGATTATTTTTTACGACCCTCATCGGCGTACTAACCTGGTTCAGCGCGGAAGAAATATCCGGATTGTGACACTTGGAGGGCGACGACGTCGAGTGGCAACTTTCGTCGTTCCGATTCGAGTACGAGGTAAACTTCCCCAGCAGCTTTTGACCCTGCAGATCCAGATCCTCGATCGGCAGCTTCAAAACCTTCCTCTTCATTTCGTTGTGGGCTTCGCTGCTGTGCTTGGCACTGTTGACGTCCTCCGGAAAGTCCGAGTGCTGCAAGTCCTCCTGCAGATCATCGATCCGGTCCAGAATGTCACTTGCCTGCCATAGAAAATCTTCGAACGCCACCCGCAGATCGATCCACAGGTTGTGATCGTAATGCAGGAACCCATCAAAGTCGGACGTCAGCTGCGACGGTTCGACCACTTTACTCAGCAGATTGATCGAAACCGTGGTCGTCTCGAACTTGTACTTGCTGCTCGCGATCGCCGACCGTTGCTTCTGCCAAAAGTTGTCCGGCTTGATGATCACCGCCTGGTGTATGTGGTCCTGGCCGAAACTCTCCTGCAGCACCTTCAGGATCATCTTCGCGCTCGCCGCCGTGTTGCTGTTGCCGCGCATGTCGATGACGATGGTGAAGCCATGGCTTTTGCTTTCATCGCTGGAAGTTAAGAGAGAAAAGAAACAAATTGAATATTTGTACAGCCTTTTGAAATAAGCAGATAAATTATATTGTGAATTTTGTTCGTTCTACACAATGGCCTTGGCGTTCTCTAATGCAAAATTCCTACTCGAAACAAAGTGTCCAAAAGCTTGAAACGGTGAGCCAATCCAAACGTTTTTTTTTTTTAACTAGCTTCCATCCACTCCGGGATTCGAACTGATCAGACAAATATCGTCTCGAAAAATGCTGAAACACATGTGAGTGCCAGGTGAACAAATTGATCATATTTTACTTCTTAATCTGTACAAGTAAAAAGTAAAGTAAATCTTTCCCAGTTCCTGAGAGGAACGCCGCATCGGCATTTACAAAGCGGATTCAGTGGCAGTTTTTTTACTTAACTAATGTAAACATTATAAGGTTAATGTTAGCATGCCATAGGCCACCTTCCTAAGGTGTCGTTGATAAGGTCCAGCTTGTGACGATGCACACCTTCCCTTTACTACGGAATCAAATCCAGAAGAGAAACGATCACCAGTTGTGTTGTTTCAAGCCGAGATTTGAACCCCGATCTACTGCTTACGAGGCGAAAGCGTTACTTCTAAGCTACGTGGCTTGGTCAATCTGTACACCCTCGTACATAAGTTTTTTTTGCACGAATTTTAATGCCAAAAATGCCGGCGCATGGAACAAAATGGTTTCGCTATTTCCTCGCTAATCGCCTGAAATTTGTAGTGGGTGAAGGGACACTTCGCATAGACGCCCTTGCTACCATCACGTCACTAAGGGTATAGAACGACGAGCAATTAATAAGCATGATAATAAGCATGTTTCGAGCCTCAGAGAAGTGTAGGCATTTTTTTACAGATTTACAAAATTATGAAAAAATCATGATTTTTCATCTATAATGAAAATGCATTCTGATTTAAAAAAATAAAAGCAATTAAATATTTGCAAGCTAAAAAAATTTTCTTTTTTTCGATAAAACGCGCCGCATCCAATTTATAGCCATTCAAGCATTAATTTCAGAAACCTTATATGAAATGAAATTTTCGATTTTTGAAACATATTCATGTACGACCATTTCTGAAGATATCATTCTCAAATAGAAAATTGTTGTTTGATTACCTTCGTTATAGCTCCTGGTAACATTATAAACATTGAACAAACTTTTTCAAACAATCTTACTTCGAGAAAGCTTATTTAAGAATCTCGAAATAAACAGCATTTGCGTGGTTTTGTCAACAATGTAACATTTTTGCTCACAATTCAAACGTCGTTTTCGGTGTGGTGATGTTATTTGACGTCTTTTATAAGACCCTTGCCTTACAGTTGGTCTAAATCCATTCTAAAGCCCAAAACCAAGGATGGTCCATTCTGCCCCCCTGCCCCTAACGATTTATATAATACTCCCCTTGCAAGGCCCACTGATATTTTCGAAATTTCATTATCAAAAGGCCAAAATTTATGTTTTAAGACCTTCTGAAATGTTAGGCAATGCTATATCTCGGCAACCATTTGCTCGGCTTTCACTGTCTAGTAGGGAAAATTTAAGAGAATTTGCTCAGCAATTTGTGAAAAATGTTTTCAGCTATTGACATACATGGACACATTTTTCAAAAAAATGTTTGAACATAGAATTAACTAAGATAGTACTAAAAATCATGGAAAATGTGTAATAGTACCATTAAAAATGTGTAAATTGAAATCTGTTTATATATGATTTTACTTATAACACATACAATGAGGCTAAATTGCAGGCCAAGTGCGAATGATGCTGATGATACCTCTTCAGTTGACGCTCAGGCGAGGAACATCCTGGAAGGAGCGTCACTGACTACGTCCGTAGTCCTGTTAGATCATACTTGATCAAGACAGTATAGCTCTGGTTCCTTGCAAGTGTCCTATTTTCTTACCTCCACGTTGGCTTGGTTTTCATGATGACCTAGCTGGTGGCCTGTGGAAACGGATCGTAAACCTTTGACCACCGCGGGTCAAAGTCGAGACGGCTAAAAGAAAGGGGCGCGACAATGTGGGAAAGGGAAGTAATTTGTGATTGTAGACGGTATTGTTTTGATTCGCAGTATGTTGAGTCAACTGCTGTGGATGTACCTGAAACATCGCACAACGGGGTTTATCTTCTTTCCATTTCAGCTACCACCTATCTTCTGTTTATTTTGTTTCACTGATTTTCTAATGCGGCTTCTGTTTACTATCCTCCATTTGATTTCGATTTTACTCATTTGATTCTCTTATTTCTCAACGCTTTTTCACTCTATTTTACCAATTGTAACAAACTGTCTGCTTTAACAAACTGTCTGCTTTCCCTTAATTTGGCAGCGATGTCAATTTTGTTTATCATGACCCTTTTCTTTATTTATCTATTTGAATAATTTTTCATTTTTCATGCCCTATAAATTGCCCTAATACAATCTAAGCTTGTTTGTTACCTCTATTTATTAACTATTGTTAATTTCTTACTTCATACATAAATATCTTTCTTTTACTATTGATACTTCAAATAGTATATTTCTTTCACTGTCCATTGTTTTCATTCTTCACCCTTTTCTTTAAAAACAAGTGAGGTTTGAGCCCTTACTCAATTTTTGGAATGATCAAATAATTAGCACAAATATTACTATTGTACTTTTGGTAAACTTTTATAACATGCTTAGGACCAAAAATTGTAACAAAACACCGCGACAAAAGAAGTAGCAACATATAAACACGACTCAACACTAGGAAATACTTAAGGAGAAAACAATACACAGTAAAATAACAACTAGTTTTTGATTTCAAACTCAAAATAAAACAGTTTTTTGCTTTAATGAAAGTTGTTAGGCACACTTTAAATGGTTAGGCGCTTATACTTACATCAAACCCTACGTAATGTACCACCCCCGGCCGAGTTAAAATGCGTAACCGGAAAAGAAGGTGTGCATGCCTGGCACGAACACTCAAAGCGTGTTCTAGCGTGCTGCTCGTACTGACTCAGAGCAAGGGTGAGATGTAGGTGTAAGGGCAGTGCGTGTTCGTCGGGAACCTAGTGCATAAGATCGGTCAAGGCCCGTTCTTACACTGAAAATTGCGAATTGCGAAAACACATACAATGAGGCTAAATTATTTCTAAAGTGGTTTTGTCCAACCATATTTTTTTCCAATCTTTCAACAATTCAACTTTTTTTACTCTGTGGATATAAATTGATAAATCATCTAAAATCCATTCTTTCTGACTTATTTTTATTAAATCCTTTTTGGGTCCTGAGATCACGTTGGGACTGGGGATCTAGTTCTTAAAACAATTATTGAGCTAGAGTTTTATTGGAGCTACAGTCATCCCTCATATTCGGAACAGTTTACAGATCTGCCAATGTTCAACAAATCATAGAAAATCGATAATTGAACATAATGATTTGCTTTTTCCTTCATGTGAAAGCTTTTCTTGCGATCTTTCGATTGATGTATAGACTTGCTGTACATTTTCACGTTTTATATCAAGTGTTTAAAGAAAAACATTGACCCTTAAAATCCACAAATTCGGAACACTTTTTTCTTACGATGTAAACAAACTTTTTTTTCTCCAGGAGTACACATTTTTTACAAAAAAAAATTACTTCACGCTATGAAACCAATAAAACTCAAACTAAGTGATGTTTTAAACATGGTCTGGTAACTTTTTTTGTGAAAATATCAATTAAATTCAGGTGTTCCACAATTGTGGGAGGCACAATAACATCCCACAATTATGAAACAGGCAATTTGGAGCAGTGTTTTGTTGCTCTGGATAAAATAGTCTTGAAATGAGTTTTTTTGTTCAAAAAATACAATTTTTACTAGTGAAATAGTAAGAGAATGTTCAAATAAAGGTCCTAAAAATAGCAGGGACGACAGAAAAGTTACATTTTGCATCCTATTGACAAATTACCACAAAAGTGTTCCGAATTTGTGGGTGTTCCGAATATGTGGGATGACTGTACTACTTTGTTGAAAACATGCACTTCTGGAGAGAACCAAATTGTGTTTACATCTCTAGAAAAAAAAACAAGATTTTCACATAATACGTTTGAATTTACAGTCTGTCATTTTTATCCGAATTTCGATTATCTGAAGGAAAATCTTTTTTTCTCGTTTTTTGCAGGTCGCCAGCAGCTTGGCAGCATATTTCCAATAGATGTTTAATCCAATAATTCCTCAAACACAATATTACGCCATTATTATTTTTTCAAGCTTTGAAATCAAACATAATAACCACTTAATGCTTGTCCCCCAAACATCACAATTCAAAAGAATCTGGCAGTCGTTTTTTTTTTATTTTCATGCTAAGCCAAACAATCTTAATAACGATGCCAATAAAAAAGGAATCATGCCATCGTTATATTTTTATGGTCTGTTTGCGCTTTATGGCGATCAACTTTGACGTCCCCAAATGCGATGCATTTCCGGCACTGCATCCTCTTCTCCAAATTGGCGTTCTAGTGTTGCTATACATGCACAACGACAAACCCCCAAACATTGATTGAGTCACCTGAGTGGCAGCCAAAATATAAACCCACGACTGAAAACGGCTGCTGGTACCGCTAGGCCCCCTAATATTGGGTAATGATTAAACAAAATTTCACCGGAAGCCGGCGTTCGACTGTTGCTAACTAGCTTGGAGTAGATTTTGGCAAACGAAATTTTAAATTGATAGCACACGAGCCAATGTCGTTTCTTTTTTGTTGTTCTTTTACCAACCACCCACTCGCACCTACTCGCCACGTCACACTTTCGGGAGCGGAACCATGAATCGACAAGGTATTTTATGATTTCTTGCAAAATCTGAATTATGTATGATGTGTGCTAAGGCTTGTATCTGGCGCTATTTTTATTCTCGTGTCCTCGAGGGGTTAACCCTTAACAACCCTTACAAGTATTATTTTATAATAAATCGATATTGTTTACCAAATTTGACCAGAAAAAAAATACAGAAAAAATACAAAAAAAAAAATAGATATATATTTTTTCAAAATATCTGAAATCCAATAGAAAGGAAAAGGAATGTGCATTTAAAAAAATAAAACAAACAAAAATATATTTAAACCCCTGAATAGTAGAGGGTTAACCGGCTTTTCTTCTGCCTCTGTTGGCTGGCCAGATTTTCTTTCGTCTTTGGGCACCACCAGAAACGCTGAAAACCAGAGTTTCGTTGAGAGGTGGGCTGCGCTTAACCTGAATGGGATGGAAAGCTCATTTGAGCTGCTGACAAATTCTGTTTCATTTCTTTGGTGCTTTCCCTTTTTTGATTTCACCTTGAATAAGATGTGTGCAATAATGTTTCTGTTTCAAATTCTTAAAATATACTGCCCTGTGCCCAAATCTCTAAAGATTATGATTATAGTTTCCAAGGACATGAAAAAGATAACAAATGAAAGAAGATTCTGAAGATAGTCTTACTTTTATTTTTATCACCAGTCAGATTTATATATTTTGAACTAAGCCAACACTCACTGGCCGGCAGAGAAATTATGGAAAAGTTTAATTTGTATCAGACGATCCTTTTAATTCTGTAAATGAGATAATATTTCATTCAAAAAATTATTTGATTTTAATTACATGTTTTCAGCCAGTCAGAAAATGTAAAAAAATACAAACCAAAGTATATTTTCACAGATCAATACAGTCACCACACTAAATCGAAACTGTTCATAATTGTTATCCAATGTTAAAAAAAAACATAAATTAATAAAGTTACAACATTTGCTTTATCCTTCATAGTATAAAAAAAGTTGAATTTTCAAAAGTTTGGAAATTGTATTGTTAAATATTACTTCTTTGTGATTTTATCTAAAATTATGTGCAAAAACGGAAATTCAACAGAAACTGAAGTTTTCATTACGCAAAATCAGTCACCATTCCCAGAAGTAAAATTACAATCATTTCTCTGTGTTTCTGTGTTGACTTCGATGAATCGTTTGAGTTAAAATATTTTGGTTTATGGTCAACCAATGTTTAAAGAAAAACGTTACTTAATCCAGGTTGGTGCCTTCCTCACATTTAGTGGGTAATGCTATCCAAAGTTGATACAAAAGGGCGGATTGGGTAGTCAGATCTTCAAAATTCAGGGCACTTATGTGCTTATAACTTTTGATAGGGTTACCAGATCTTGAATCTTTTGAACTCGTTGAAAAGGTCTTTTAATTACCTATTCAACGACAGGTCGCATGATAGATCCGGACAACGTTTTTATCAAAATATTTGAGATCCGGCCTCCAAAAAGTGTGTAAATAACACTTAAGTGCTAATAACATTGGATAGGGTTGTCAGATCTTCGATGTTTAGGCTCATTTGAAAGGTCTTTTGATTATCTAACTAACGACGGGTCGCATGATGGACCCGGACAAATTTTTCATCAAAATATTTGAGATCCGGCCTCTAAAATGAGTACAAATGACACTTAAGTGCTCATAACTTTTGATAGGGCTATCAGATCTTCAATGTTTTGAGCTCATTAGAAAGGTCTTTGAAATACCTTTCTAAAAATGTATGATCAGACGGGGCTTGTTACAAAAACCACCCTTTTTACAATCTTTCAAACTTTTGCCAGAATCGTTTTTTTAGCATAACTTTTGAGGTGCTTTACTAAACGTTATGATATTAACTAGGGCCTTATGGGACCCCAAGACGAATCGAATGAGACCAAAACGGTTCAAATCGGTACAGTCAGTCCGGATATAATCGAGTGCATATTTTTCGGTGCACGGACTCACATCCAGACACACGCACAGACATTTGTTCAGAATTTGATTCTGAGTCGATAGGTATACATGAAGGTGGGTCTACGAGGTCGAATTAAGAAGTTCATTTTTCGAGGTGAGGAAGGCAAAACATTGACTTTTGGAAATCACAAAATCAAAACACAACAAACTTATCGGACACAAAGTAAAACAAAGATTAATTTTGAAAGGTAGAAATTTTTTATTTATGAATAATACTTAGTTTCCGTTGTAATTTTACGTAAAGTTATGTGGAAAATGTAAAATTACACGTGAATATATGTAATTTTACAGATGTTTCAGAGGTGTATGCATTACACATACACAAAATCGTAATTTGACAATTTTTTTAAATCGCTCCAAAACCGAGTCAATCGATCGCTCCATTTCAAATGCACTTCCTCATTGTTCCTCCCCTCGCAAAAAAAAGACTCGTGTTGGCCCGCATTGCGTTGCAAGTAACGCCCCAATCAAAACACTCTCCTTTCTCCTTCTCTCGATCGTCGTCCCTGGTGCCTGTGCCGCATTTCGCTTTTCCGACGTCCAACGTCACTTTCTTTCACCGGTCCGTTGAATCATATGGTAGCAGCAGAGGAGGTGAATATCAATTATACACACACACATGCCGATGGCTTTCATAACGAAGCGCCCCCCGCGAGCCACACTTGACTTGCAAAAATTGAAACAAAAAAAAGTAAAACAAAAAAATGGAAAAAATAAAGAAAAAATGCGAGCGTTTTCTTTACATGGCGCGGTGAAGCGCAAAAAGAATGCGAACATAAAAATGTGCAGAGTTGGGCCCATTCACGTTGAAGGGATCGAGGAACTTTTCTTGAGGGAATTGCAATTGTAGCAAGACAAGAAAGAAACTAGCTGAAAAAAACATGTTTTGAAGCAATTTATGAAACATAGAAAATTTCAAAACACTTCATTACTTTGCAAAAACGCTCGTCGAAAAAGAAAATAGTATTGCTTTGCAGAAACTATACTTCTTTTCCAAAAACAAAATGTACCTACATACATCATTACAGTAAATGACTGAGATAGCAGTCTATAACGTCGTTTCCGGATTTAAATCCCCTGAAGCGATCGACGACTGTTGGATGTGCAAATGTTTCCATAGGGGCGGCAGAGACGAACATTTAAGACCACAAACATTTGAGAAATTTTGAGCAAAGACATTATTTAATGAACATTATTTAATAATTTTAATCAATTTAAGCATAAGCATAAGCAGTTGCTACTTCGTTATTGACCAGGACCTCCAGAAGTTACATTCACGAGCCGTGGAAGATGAGTGGGCGCTATCTTTCCTCGCTTCGCAATTTCTCAAAGGCCCCTATCATGCTGATCAATACCGGCGCCGGCCAGGACCAGTGGTAGGGTCACGGGGAAGTGGATGGGAATGTAAGTCTGATTCTTGAGTGATAGAGACCGCACAATCGACTGCATCGCCGACGTGAGATTTGAGGAGGTTAGTAGATGGGTATGAGGTCAGGATTCACGAGTGGCAGTGATGTGACCATGAGCATTTTTTTTATCGGTTGAAAATTTTAAATCTTAGACAGCCGGCTGCGGAAAGATAAATAACTGATTATTTAAAAAGATTTTTTTTAACGAACACGTGCCAACCGAGCAGTAGTGCTATGGGCTGGACTTATCAGTATATTTTTGCTGTTTGCACAATTTAGATAACGCGAGCAAATTTCAAAAATAGTAAATAAAATACGTTTTACTCTTCATAAAATCGATAGTTTGATGAGTTAATACTAAAACTGCCAGTTGGAATACATTATATAATAAAAAAGGACATATGAAAAATAAAATATCAAATAAAAGGCTCCGAAAAACACTTTGCAGAGTAATCGCGAGATCCCGCTACTCACAATGGAATAAAAAAAATCCAAAACGCGCGCTAATGGTCTATCCTAAATGTCAGCGTGTTTTTCGATAAACGATCCAAAAGAAATGAGTTTTTCACCGTGAAAGTTGAACACATTATTTAAAAAATTATTACACAATTTACCCGACGCCGTACCTTCTGATCAACGATGATATAGGAAGGGCTTTTAGAATCACAAAACAATTAGGCAATACAAATAACACTAATCACTGGCAAAAAAAATACGCTCGAAACACGAATATTCCTGCAAGGCGTGCGCGCTGCCAATCTCCTCCTCACTTCACTCACTTTTCACTCCGAACATTTCCACGACCACGCGCTCCCTTTGTCAATTATGCACTTTTTAATAATTTTAATCAATTTGGTGATTTTTTCAAATCACTTCTGTCATTAAAAATTAATTTGATTAAAAGCAATATTTATTGTGAGTTTTAGAGAAAATGAAATGCCATCTCTTCAGATAATTTCAGAAAAGGGCAAAAATCTTTGACCAAGCAATGATTAAAAATAGGAAAAAAAATCAAAACATCTTTCCGATTTTTTTTTATTAAATCAAATTATACATAAAGAAGTAGTAGCATTTTGTAAAGTGCATCGTTTTCAAGTTGAAGTTATTTTTAGGTCGCAATTTAACCATTAAAAAAAGTCTATTTTTGCCCATTTCTGAAAAAAAAATCGCAGGGCTGATAAAATTCACAAAAATTTGCTTTTTAAACATTGTTGATACGGCCTTTGGGATGCTAGATATGGCCATTCAATAGGGGTAATTCTCTACCAACTCACACGAAATCGGGAAAAGTTGCCCCGACCCCTCTTAAATTTGCGTGAAACTTTGTCCTCAGGGGTAACTTTTGTCCCTGATCACGAATCCGAGGTCCGTTTTTTTGATATCTCGTGACGGAGGGGCGGTACGACCCCTTTCATTTTTGAGCATTCGAAAAAGAGGTGTTTTTCAATAATTTGCAGCCTGAAACGGTGATGAGATAGAAATTTGGTGTAAAAGGGACTTTTATGTAAAATTGGACGCCCGATTTGATGGCGTACTCAGAATTCCGAATAAACGTATTTTTCAACGAAAAAAGCACTAGAAAAGTTTAAAAAAAACTCTGCTATTTTCCGTTACTCGATTGTGAAAATTTTTCGAACATGTTATTTTATGGGAAATTTAATGTACTTTTCGAATCTACATTGACCCAGAAGGGTAATTTTTTCATTGAGAACAAAATTTTTCATTTTAAAATTTCGTGTTTTTTTTTTAACTTTGCAGGGTTATTTTTAAGAGTGTAACAATGTTTTACAAAGTTGTAGAACAGACAATAAAAAAATTTTGATATATAGACATAAGGGGTTTGCTTATAAACATCACGAGTTATCGCGATTTTACAAAAAAAAAAATCATTTTTGCGAAAAAAAAAATAAAACAAAAAAACACATGTTTATACAGCAATTCCTCACGAAAACAGCATAGAAAAAAACATTTTTTCTGAGTGTTATCTGGCCGAAATAATTAGACCCGTTTTTTTTTTGCCATTAGGAGACCTACGCCGTATTAAAGTGGTCCAAAAAATGGCAATTTTCGTCGATTTTCGCAAAAACCACTTTTTTCGACAAATCATAACTCCTCGCCATTTCAACCGATTTCAATTGTCTTATACGCAAATGAAAGGTGATAAGTTGGCCTTTCAAAGAAAAATAGTAAGAAGTTTCAAAAATCTAGCCTACATATGAAAAGAGCGTATGAAACTTAAAAATGCCATTTTGACGGATTCCACGGACATTTTTACTTAACATACTAAAAAATGGGAGGAGTTCATTAACAGGATTCCGAGATATGATTTTTTGAAAATAAAATCCGTGTTTTTCGACGCGCCGCGCGCAAATACAATAAAATGAAGAAATCGGCAAAAAAAAAATCACTAAAGCTGCGATAACTTTAAAATTTCAGCGATGTCCTATACATGCCTGGGTACCAAAAGTTGCGTATTTCAATTACGAAAATTTTGGTACCCTAACATGAACCTGACCCTGAAATTTTAAAGTGATCGCCGTTTTAGTGAAAAAAGTTGATTTTTTGCCAATTTCGTTATTTTATCGTATTTGCGGGCGGCGCGTCGAAAAACGCGGATTTTATTTTCAAAAAATCATATTTTGGAATACTGTAAATGAACTCCTTCCATTTTTAGTATGTTACGTAAAAATGTCCGTGAAATCCGCTAAAAATATTTCCAGACACCGTCAAAACGGCATTTTAAAGTTTCCCACGCGCTTTTCACATGTTAGGCTAGATTTTTGAAACTTCTTACTATTTTTCTTTCGGTTGAAATGGCGAGGAGTTATATTTTTCGAAAAAGTAGTTTTTGCGAAAATTGACAAAAATGGCCATTTTTGGACCACCCTAACACGGCGTGGGTCACACTAATGGCCAAACAAAAAAAATACGGGTCAAATTATTTCGGCCAGGGAACTCTCAGAAAAATTTTGAGCCCGATCCGAGCACTTTTGTTTTTTTTTCTTGCTGTTTTCATGAGGAATTGCTGTGTTTAAGATTGGAAACTTAATCAAACAAACTAACACTTAAAAAAATAAGTGCATTAAAAATGTACAAACACATTTGTTTTTTGAGAAAGTCGAAAAAATATGACGGAAAAACACAAAACATACAGTATGTAAAAAAAGTATTTACACCCCTTGGGCACTATGCACTATTTTGTGATGAGACTTGTAAATAATTTAAAGTTTGACAGAAACCTAGTACTACGTTTTGTTCAGAAACTCATGCCGAACATTTTGCTACAAAAAGCAATTATTCTGCGTTTATTCCCACTCCAAAACATTTATTTAGCAATTCTATGGTAATATATTGACATTTTGTTGAATTAAAAGTTTGCAAAATTAAGTTTAGATAAGTTTTATATAGAATTACCAGAGTAATATAAACTTTTATACTAAGTAGTTAGTAAACTTTATATTCAATCCCAATTATTTTTTTAATCAGTCAAGGATGCCTATTTGGAGTTGGGAGACTGGATTTATGGTGATATGTCAACAAATAACATTATTTATGTTAATTTTTTGAAAGGTGTACAAACTTTTTTTGCACCTTTTTTGATTTCTATAATAGTATTTGTTTTATAACTTTTTATGGAAATCAGCTTTTCATGAGCTTTTTGTAGCAAAATGTTCGGCATGAGTTTCTGAACAAAACGTAGGTTTCTGTCACACATTAAATTGTTACATGTTTCATCACAAAATGTGCATAGTGCCCAAGGGGTGTAAATACTTTTTAACATACTGTAAAAAGAAATGTTTTGGGACAAGAGAACAAAATCGAAAATTTTTTTTGTGATTTTGAATAAGAGCATGAAAGCGTGAATGAGTGTTTTGTCTTGAATTGTAGTCTCTGATGGTAGTTAAGGACAAGACAAGTAGATATTCATCGCCGGGCGTTTGCTACCATCAGTCATGGTATAGAAGAGTAATTGTGGGAAGAAGTTCATTGTTCCCATTTTGAGTTTTTGTTATGAAATGAGTTGCACAAAAGTGTTGATGTGCTCAAAAATCATTATTTCAGATAAATAAAAGGGAAATTTTTGTTCTAAGCTATCAATTCAGAAAACAAATCACTTCGGGATCACAAGATTTAAGTTCAACTGGTCGATAAAATTTGACCGCTTGTTCATTTTAAATTGTGGTTACCTTACTCTACCTGTTGCTTTTGCTTGCCGGTTTCGCAAGAAATGCCTCTGGGGTATTCCACCAAAAATCAATGTATACGTACAAATACCAGCAAGAGACGGCCCCCAGCTCTCGAGTTTTGAAGAATTTCATCCACAGAGCCATCAAACGACTGGCAGAGGGGAAGAGAAATCAAATCACTGTGGACCGTGTGTTGGGACCGACTCAAAAACGCAGCATCCAGGGAGAGGAGAACGGGGGGGAAATGGCCAGTTAGTGCAGCAAAGAGCCTTTGCGCCGCCGGCCACGATCGATGGAAGGAAGAAATATTTTGGGCAACTTCCAAATAAAGGTGTAACTCGATGGAGAATTCAAACAACCCTGAAGAGAGTGCACAGAGATGTTGGAATGAGTTACTAACTCAATGAACTAATGTATTTGAAAAATGTTTCCACGGAATTAACGATATTGTAGATCTGGCAACACGGTCTTAAGTTATGAGATCTTGTGTTAAATTCAGATTTCTTTTTAAAGCTGGTATCGAGCAATTGGAAAATGAATCAAATTGTTTTATGAGCCGGCAATTAATTTTGAGGTAAAATGTTTTATAATGTGGTGAAAATAACATCCATCTCTTTAATTTGTAATCAATAAAAAAACACTCATAATATTCCTTTATTTATATCTTAATTATATCCCCTAAAAAGATCCAGGTAATGAGGTCTCCGATAAATTTCAAAGCCAATCAAAGCACTAAATCGAGGGCATCGATCACCGCGGTTATTCATTTTCGGTTTCCAACCCGTCCAAACGGATGTGACAGACAATCCACCGAACCTTGCCTTCTTGGGACCACTCAGGCAACGGTCTGGCGTTAAAACGCTCACAACGAACGATTTCGTGGGAACTGTGTAAGTGGGCAACAAAAGGGAGGCTTGAGATTCGTTCCCTGGCTGTGTCTGTGCTTTGTGCGGTTCATTCGTGTGCGGGTTCTTCCTGTCCCTCTAATGTCCCCTCACTGATGGCCGTGGGTCTCTAAACTTAAAACTGATGATCCAAGTTTCTTTTATTTTCATTTTTTTGGCAGTCTTTCATCGTGAAACACGATCAACTGTGGGCTACGATGAATAATCAGATTATGTTTATACCAATTGGTTTATCCATAGATACTGTTTGTTGAAATCGTAGATCATGTTATTAAAACGCCTATCATTGGAAAAATGGCGATGAAATCTTGAGTAAGCAGAGGCGACGTGTGGCCATTTTGAATACCTGTTCAAAATAAAATCCTTCTTAAATACAAGACCAATAAAAACAAATTGAAAAAAAAATGGGTTAAACATTTCTATTAAAAAGAGTGTTCAAAAATGCACTAAACAACAGTGCAAAAATTTAAATTTAAATTAAAGTATATGCAAAACATGGATTGAATATGCAGAAAAAAACTGAATATAATTTCAAACAGTTTTACTCCGTTTCCTTAAAATCGTTTTTTTTTTTATAGCATGGAAAAAATATATATTTCTAAAGAATGAGTTAAACAAGGTTGCAATAAATAAATGTGTTTTTTGTTTCAGGTTAAATTTCCAGGGATACAATTGTGCTTGAAATAGGAAAAAAATGTAAGCAACTGATCCGTCTGAAAATAGAGATCGTTACAAAAATTTCTCAAAATTTTTAAAAAATCTCTAAAAATCAATGAGCGTATGTGTATTTTTTCATAAACTTCAATATTAAAAAAAACGAAGAAAAATTTATTGAAATCTGCATGATATATTATGTATTTTGAAAAATATTGGAGCTATAATGCACAGCACCGCAAAAAGTGTTTTTGTATTTTCAAACCATAAAAAATATAAGCAATTTTTTTATCGTAGTATTGCATTGAAATTGCCAAACCCAATTTCAATACATTTTTTCACAATTCAAAGCTTAAATAAATCAAAAAAAAACTTTGGCTTATTTGTCTTTCTATCTTAAAATTAAAAAATATGAATGTTAAGTAAAACACTTCTCTATAGTATGTTTTATTGTTTTTTTTTTTTTATCAAACATTATTTTCGGCCCGCCAATACATTACAAAAGTCCAAAAGGTTGGGCAAGTCTGATTGAATCCATTGATTTTGCAAAACTTGCTAACTTACTTAGGCCGTTTTAAATATTTTTTCAAGTTTATGTCGCTTCCCCTTTCAAAATTGGTTCGAAAACTGTAAAAAAAATCAAAACTTCGATGTAAAAAAAACTTACAATCATCTGAAATCAATCGGCATTGATAATAATTTTTAGGAAGATTCAACCAGTATTATAATTTTTTTCTAAATTTAAGTGAAATTAAGCCAAAAAAACTTAGATTTTCATTTAAAAATAATGATTTACATTTTTTTTTCTTTGAAATGTTAAAATCCTGGTAATTTCAACTCTTTGTTATATGCACCGCCCCCTCGGCTTTGGCCTTAGTCAAGGGAAAACTTTTTTTTGCAGCGGCCGCACTAGTCGGCGATTTATTTCTTGATTTTGTTTAAAAAAAAAACACTTTTTATAAGCTGGAATCTAGCGACAAAGTGTTGATGTAATGTTGATCAATTCGTTGGAGATACACACTCTTTACTTATTTGTTAGAAAAAAATGTCCAAAAATATTATTATTGTACGACCATGCGAACTCGTCTCAGAACCATGAACACGCCAGACGGAATCATAGCATAGAACGTAGAATGAAAATACACCGTGCACTGCAAAATCTCCCAAGCAGCAGCCAACCTGTCCAAAATTCTGTTAGGACGGCTTCCCATACAACGCATTCGCTGAATACATTCAAAGGTCTCTTATTTGTACACGGCGGACTAGTGTAGGGGGTCGTGCATAAACCACGTGGCCTTTTTTTTGAGAATTTTGATCCCCCCCTCCCCCCTCATGGTTTTTCGTGGTTTCACGCCAACCCCCCCCCCCCCCCCCCCATATGGCCACGTGGCTTTTTCCTCCCAGGTGAAAAATCTTTAAAAAAAACAAAATAAGTATAGATTTCAAAAATGTTTATCCACAAATGATGTACCGTCAGTGGTGGTGACTTTTGGTCAAAAAACGATATTACTATTGTTATTCTTACACAATAAAAACATTTGAAATTATATCGAAATAAATATTGTTGGGGAATGCTCCTGAATTTACCAACATTTTCCCAGAATATGGCTAGTATAATCACACCGTTCATAAATGCCTTTAAAATTAACTCAAACTCACCCTTTAGAGGGGGTGACATTGGGTCAAACAGAAAACATTTTAATTTGTGTAGGTGCTGTAACACCATTAAAACCAATTTAATAATATATAAAAAAAACAGAAATTCACTTAAAAGTGTGAAAAACGTATGATATCACAAAGTTTAAGGTAAATAATAACAGTATAACAATTTATTGAAATGGTACAGAAAGTAAAAAATACTCTCAACAAAACAAGCAACTTAGTAAAACATATGTATTAAAAATTATGGAATTGCAGTGCAATCAATTGCATCCGGAATAAATATGCTTTAAGAATTAAAGCTATTTTGATATATAAACAGCATTCATGATTTAATTTAAATGCGCTTTAAATTTTTTTCTTAAAATCGAAATTAATTAAATAGAAAAGTTTTGATTCAGGAAAAAAATACTTTCATTTTAATTTCAGGAAAATATCTAGTTATGAAACTAGGATACTAGATATTTATTTTATACCAAACATTCATAAAAATCCAAACTAAAGCAACTTTTCTTTTTAATTAAGCATGATTGATTGCAATGATTCAGTGTGTCCAAAAAGTCGAGCTGTTTAATTTTTTTCTCCATACAAGATTCAGAGACAGAGACAAACATTCAATATTACGACCTTTTGAAATGTTAGTCTTAATTTTTTTTTGAAAATATTGATTTCGAAAAGATCGGAAAATTTCACGAAAGTTTTATTTATAAACATTGAAAATCGCACAATTAGTTGCTGAGATATCGACATAAGAAAATTATGGGTTGTTTGGGTAGTAAACATCAATTTTTTTGTTTTAAAATCTTTGCATGGCAATATCTTAGCAACAAAGCAACATAGAATTTTCCCAGCATTTCAAAAATATTTTTTTTTTTCAAAATTAGGCAAACATGGGCACTAAATTTTTTAAATTAATAACTGCAACTAATTTCAAAAAAAGTTACCTAAAAATAGCTATAGCTTGAAAACGGTGCACTTTATGAAAATTTCACTAATGTACTTTTAGATTGCAAATTCGATTTTACATCGAAAAATAAAATTGAAATTAAGTTGCAGTCAATATTTCGATTTTTTTTAATCAGTATTGATTCAAAAATTCATAACTCAAACAACGATTTTCCCTTCCTGAAAATTTCTGAAAAGTTGGCAAAATTTAAAAAAAATAAAAATAGTGTTTTTTTGCAAATCATGTTTTAGTGACAAAAAGTGAAATTAAAAATCAGCAAAGTAAATTACCATTTATAATTTTTTTCAGTGCAGTCCTTATCCATACCAACAACTTTGCCTAAGACACCAAATCGACCAAAAATTTCTTCAAAAGATACACATTTTTTAATTTTCATTGCTGCAAATTTGTATGGAAAATTATATGGACAAACTAATGATGCAAAATGGCTTGGGCACCAAAAAAGGTTTCAGACGGATTAAAAAAATCAAAAAATCAAATTTAAGAATAAAGACCGATTTTGTATAGAACTGCTCGAAAATCGATTTCGTGTCTTTGGAAAAGTTGTAGAAAACGCGCTAAAAATCATTCTTTTAGTCATGGACATCCAAATTGTTTAAGTCTTACTATTACTTTTAATTGATTTTGCGTGTTTTGATAAATTTAAAAAAAGATTGAGCTAAAATTTGGAATTTATTTTAAATTTTTTTTTTCAGTTGTTAAAATAGCCAATTATTTACGATTTAAGATTTTTGATCCAACTTTTGGTTGGAGATATTACCTCAAAATAAATACAAAAAAAATATTAAATAAGTTAATTTTTCAATCTTTTCAATATCTTTGAAATTATTAACACTGGGACGCCCAACGCATGTCCAATATACACGGATGCCAAATCCCCCTAAAACGTTGGAACGGTAACTTCAACTCACAGGTTTTCGGGCTTGTCTCCGCGGATTTTCGGGCGATTTTTTTACCAGAGCAAACAAAAGTTGGAATGACGTTTTTGATCGCATAAATTACAGATTTGATCATATCGAGTTCTGCAAAGTTTAAGGATCATCTAGACATCCTTATAATTCACTCAAAAAAATGGCCCGAGAACCAGCGAGTTGAAAGTACCGTTCCATCTTTTTTAATGAATTTTATTTATGTTGATCTTGACGGCATTGTATTGATATTTTTTTCACAAATTGATATCGGCATTTGAAAATTATGTGACTCTTTAAAACTTAAATTATTTTAATGTGTCTATATATTTGAGTGGTTTTATCTCAAATATGAAGCTGAGGGTATAGTATATTTTCACAGCTTAAAGAAAAACTAATATTTTCATGAAAGGGCACCTTTGGCCCCTATTTTTTTAATCTTTAAATTAATTGAGAAACAAAAACAATATTTGCTTGAAGCTCGTTTTTTTTTTCAACTTCAACTTTGACGATGGATAGTGAACGTGTATTTATGAAATATTATGTAATATAACAATCCGAATTGTGTAACCCATGAAATAAGGAATATATTTTAGACCAAAATATTCATCAAATTTTTTGGTGAATCTTAAAGTATGTATCGTTTGTTTTTTCGTTACTGGTTATTTTTTAATGTTAGACGTTTCACTTGCAAATGAGGTAGTGAAACTGAAATTTTGCGTGATAAACCTGAAATTGGGGTTTTAAGTTTCTTTGTACTTAAAAAAATATTGCATGAGAGAGGAGATACAAGATATCTTGAGTTTGTTTTAAATGTCAAAAGGAAATCTTTCGATTAAGATTCTTCGATCACTTATAGGACCAGCTACGATAATAAGCTAAGATCTGAGATTTTGATTTTTTTTTTTCGTAGAGAATCATTTTTAGACACTTTATTTATAATACATATTTAGTTTTTTGCCTTGTTACGAAAATCTTATAAAATTGTCAGCAATATTTATTTTTTAAGTTGTTCCAAAATAGAACTATCGAAGACTACATCTACTTTCAATGCAAATTTGCAAGCACATTTTTAGCTACTTGATACCATCAACAAAAAATGAAATTGTGTTTGCATGTTGGTACGCATTTTTTAGGGTATATTAACTTTGGATACTGTGTCACTTTATTTTTTAACAGCTTTTAAACTTTTGCAAAACGTAGTTACATGAGTATTAAAAAGTGTACATTCAATTACAGGCTCAAAGTATTGATATGAATCTGCCGAAATATATAATTCAATATTGAATTGGAAAATATTATTACATTGAAATATAAGTAATAATTTTAAACACAATGGATTTGGTTTTGAAGTTTAACAAAATATGTATGCATATAAGTAAATTCAAAGCGCGTATTTTTTTGTTTTTTTTTAAGAAAAGATTTTTTTTAAAGGCCACGTGGTCAGCCGTCGACCCCCCCCCCCTCCCCCCCATGGCTTTTCATGGTTTTTTTCGGTCGGATTTCGGACCCCCTCCCCCCCCCCTAAGGAGACCACGTGGTTTATGCACGACCCCTAGTGTGCGACGTTCAAACTGTGCAGAGCTGACACAGGACGGGCGCGTCGAGCGCCACCCTCGAAAAGAGCGGGAATAGAGAAAGAGCAAAGTAGGGAGCAAAATATGGAGAGAGCGACGCTTTGTTCTGGCGGCGGCTCGACCATTTTTTTGCTCTCTCGCTCTTTCTGGGGGTGGCGCGCTCAACGCGCCCGTTTCGTGTCAGCTCTGCACAGTTTAAGCGTCGCACACTACACTAGTCCGCCGTGTACAAATAAGAGACCTTTGAATGTATTCGGCGAATGCGTTGTATGGGAAGCCTTCCTAACAGAATTTAGGACAGGTTGGCTGCTGCTTAGGAGATTTTGCAGTGCTCGGTGTATTTTCATTCTGCGACTTGACTCCGAGACGAGTTCAAAATTTGAAAAGGAGTTTTTTGTTGAAAAGGTCCAACAAACCAAATTTTCAGTTTTTGCTTTTTGGGTGTTTTTAATACCCCTGACTCAAGGCGGTTTCAAAAACACCCAAAAAGCAAAAACTGGAAATTTGGTTTATTGGACCTTTTCAAAAAAACTCCAGAAATGTTCATACAATTCTCGGGTGAGTTTTCAAAAAGCCGTAAGAGCCACCGTGACCTCCGACACTAATATTCATATTTCTCCAAATTGCAACAATATTTCATTTATTTCTAGTTTGGGGCACTTGAAAGACGTGTAGATGAACAATCTTAAGCATTTTTGAAATTGGGTTTCCGTAAGTAGGTCGAATACCGAGGCCAAAAAGGCTTTGTTTACCATTGGCTCTTACGGCTTTTTGAAAACTAATCCGAGAATTATAGTATTGAACGTTCATAAATAAGCTAATCAATATTGAGCAAGTCCAGCTCAAATCGGGTATTTTTCTGGTACTTTTGTACCCGACCCTCTCCGATTTCAATAAAACTTTTTAGACATGTTGTCCGGGGCCTATATAAGCCATTTTTGTGTATGTGGAGCCAATTGTACTCGAAAATAACAATTGAGAAGGGCGTAAGCTATTTAAATATTTTTGTATTTTGTAATTTAAAAATGTCTTTATCTCGAAGCCGTTGCATCGTATTAAAAAGTGGTCAAAGAAAAACCTGTAGGAAATTGGACGGGCTATCTGAAGAAAAAAAATACACTGAATGAAAAATACACGCCACTTCCATGAGATTTTTCAATTTTTAAGTTTAAAAGTTAAACTTGAAGGTGACGTCACGATTTTGTTTCGTTCAAAATTTTTGAGGAAATAGCCTAAAATGTTACAAAAAGACTCACGAAAAATGCGAGATGGTCTCCCAAAAAAATACAAAAATCATTTACTAAAACTGTTTTTTTTTTTCGAAAAAGGTCTTAACGTCAAAATTTTCAAAAACCGATAGTGGGAATCGATTTCCCAGATAATTTTACATAAAAGTCTCCATATTGACGATTGTCCTATTTCCAATCCTTGTGAAGTTACAGCGGTTTTAAAAATAAAAATGTTGAAAAATTAGGTTTTTGATGGTTTTTTTTTGCAATTTCTAAATGACAGACTTGATTTTTCAGTCTCGAAAGTATTTTTGCCGTCCAATTTCCTATAAGTTTGCCTTTGACAGCATTTGAATAGGATGTATGGGCTTTCAGATATGACCTTAATTACATTGCTTATAACTGAGATTGGTATATTTTTTTCAGTGTGGTAGAAACCTGGAAAAATTTTGAACGAAAGAAAATCGTGACGTCACCTTCAAGTTTCATAGAAGTGGCGTGTATTTTTCTTTCAGTGTATTTTTTCCAGAAAGCCCGTCCAATTTCCTACAAGTTTGTCTTTGACCACTTTTTAATACGATGCAACGGCTTCGAGATATAAACATTTTTAAATTACAAAATACAAACATATTTAAATAGCTTACGCCCTTCTCAAAGGAGGTTATTTTCGAGTACAATTGGCTCCATATACACAAAAATGGCTTATATAGGCCCCGGACAACATGTCTAAAAATTTTCATTGAAATCATAGAGGGAAAAATACCCGATCTGAGCTGGAAATGCTCTATTATTATACAGCAAAATGACCACCTGTCCTATGAACAGGTTGAACAGGTGCCTCTGTGAGTAAGTATGACATCATGTGAAGTGTAAAAATGTAGAACATTGAAAAAAAGCTTTTGAAATTTTAAGCCGTAAAAGTTGTTAAAGAATTCCTGTAAAAATATATTTTTTTTGCAATTCCGTCGTGAAACTACTTACTTTTCCTGTCATTCTTGAACGACGAAATAGCCTACTTTTCTGTACCAAAAATAACAGAATCGGATAGCAACACTTTTCAAAATAAATGCTGAAAAGTTCTACTTTTCAGCACTCAAATGGGTGCTGAAAAGTTGAACTTTTCAGCACTTGTTTCGAAAAGTAACACTTTTCAATTTTTTTTTGACTTAAACGATTTATTGACAAAATACATGACAATTTGACATAAAATTTCACTCAGTGTGTGTTTTTCGGAATTGCAAAAAATGTTGAATCGAACTCGTTGCAAAACATGATTTTTTCAGCACTGTTCGTATTTATCCAACTCGGTGAACCTCGTTGGATAAATGTACGACTCGTGCTGAAAAAATCCTCTTTTTGCAACTTGTTGCTTAAACTACTATTTTGCAACTTGTTGCATAAACGACAATTAATCAAGTTTTTCTTGAAAAGAATATATAATTTGTAGGTATACGCTCAAGATGAGTTGAGTTTAGATGATTTAAAAACTAAACTTTTTTTTTGCAAATGATTGGTGTCTTGTTGGTCTTTGGACTTTCACTATTGGGACACTTTCGAATGATCAGTGAACTTGAATACAAAACTATCCCGCACTCACCTCGGTATCCCGATGAGGTAGCTGACCACCCGCTTGATGTCCTCGGGCTTGACCCGTTCGCGCTTGGTGGTGGCCGGGAAACAGATGATCGGTCCGCCGCGGTTATCCCGGCCACCGGACAGCAGCGCGAAGCGTTCCTGCAGCAGCGGCAGAATGTCCAACGCCCGAACGCCGTCCATGGCCACCGCCGCTCTGGTTCCAACCTGTTCCGACCGTTCGCCGATCGTTTCGTTTCGTTTTTTTTTTATTCTTCGCGCACTTTCACTTGCACAGTGATGACTCGCGGTCGGTTTGCGGCCGATTCGCAACAAGTTTCGAGTTTGATTCTCTTCTTCTGTTCAATAATAATTGGATTCACTTCCCTGGGCGCCCCCTCGGACACTGCCGAGCGCCGGACTTTGAAACCGGACTCCCACACACACACACACACTCTTTTCGCCTCAATCACACTGCGCTGCCACGGGCACGACGACGAGAGGCATCGCCGGTTGGCATCTCGTTTAGTTTCGATTTTTATTACACACTCATTTAATAATAACAACAAAAGCCACAATTAATGCGAGCCGCTGGATTCGCGGCGACTGCCGGGAAAGGGAATCGCGGAACGCCGGCAGATTTTAAATTACTCATAATTCTTCGCCGCTTTCTAGTGTCTAACGACGCTCGAATTCCGATCCAGGATACAAGTCTTCACGATTAAACACTACGATATTCACACAATAGATTTTTTTTACTACACTGAAAACGATAGAGGATTGATCAATAAAACCATTTTCAAACGTTAGTGAAACTTTGGAAGCAATTACAAAATACGATCTTATAGCAAAAACAACCACGACTTTATCCTGACCTCGACCCTGAGCCTCAAAATCCATTTGTCACACTGTTTTAATTGTGAGCAGCCAGCATAACGAGCATGGTGTGCTCTCGGTTCAATGCCAAAATACAGCACCAAAATAAAGCAACATAGAGACTTTGCGACGACCAATCGAGAGTACATAGACGCAAGAGCAAAGTTGTGGTCTCGAAGAAGAGTGCCTCTAATGTAGGCTTTTATGGATTTCGAGTAATGAACCCGCGCGCACAACTTCCGCAATTGTGCAGCAATGAACGTCGTGGTATTGGTCCGATTTGGAGCAGGAAAAGACAAATCACAAAACAAGGATTGACTGTTTGGAAATTGAGCAAAAATTTACTTAGATCAAATCCACTGAAATCACCTGATAATCTCTCCGGAGAGTTCGGTACGGTATGGCCACGCATCTTCCTCCCATGTAGATTCTGTGAAATGTGTTCCGTTCACAGAATGCTCTCTGCGGTTAATGCAATCCAGTAGGCCTGGCCCCTTTGATTAGGGTTAGCCAGCGTGGGGATGCTCGAATATACTGCGGCAATCATTAATATTATATTAGGTAAGGATGTGTGCCTGATTTCCTCAAGGCTGACATTACTTATTTTTGCCGGGTTGGTATCATTCAATTCAGCTCGGAATCCGTTAAATTCATATTAAAATTTCTAGTCCAAAAGTTATGCTAAAAATTGATTTGTGTGCGAAAGATATCGTGTTCATACATTTTTAAAATTACCATTCAAACCAAGGAAAGTTTTGACAATCTGGCAACACTGTCAGAACGTAAATCAAGTTATTTCTGGAATATTATTCTTTACAACGTTGAATATAAATGTGAAAACCAATCCGATAATCAACAAAGTTAATTAACAAAGCTAATTATCGGTAACAAACTTTTATGGCTTGAAGATGTAAGTTTGAAAAATAACTTTTCAATATCACTCGGTTTAAGCCGATTCGATTTTTTGGGTTGTAAAATGACAGCCCAATTCACAGAGAAAAAAGTCGAATTTTGGAACGTTGAAAATTTGATAGATTGAATATTACACCTTTTTTGAGTAATATTACATAAAACATATGTAAAATGTGAAAATTTACCAAAATCTGATGCAATATTATACATTTTTTGACGAAAAATCTGCCATCATTCCCTGATGAGTATTTCCATCTTTTTCTGTGTGTTTCTGTGTACATGAATAGGCGTTCAATAGACCAATCCGACGAGTATTTAAGTTTGATGATATGGCAAACCATGTAGTGCTCGAAGGTACTGACTACCTACAGATCTCAAAAACTCCAAAAATACATTTGACACATTCTCCAGCGACAAAAACGTCACGTGTTGGCTGATAGGTCGAATATTTTAAATATTTAGTCGTTTTTTTTCAATGGTCCAGTCATCAACCGATGCTGGACAAACAATGACAAATATTTATCATAACTGGAACATGAGTTATCAATTTGTGAGAAACCAATAAGGGTCGAAATTTCGCTATTTCTCACTCCGTTGCAAATGTCACTACTTGAGGAAATTCAATTTCCAATCAGAATCTGTAATAACATTGAAGTTTTGAAATGGTTTTGATATTATACGAGACATAGTGCGAAAAAAAATTTCGTGACTCCGGAATGTTATTATGCTATTGTGCTTAGTATTGTGCCATTGTGCATGTATGAAGCTTAAATAAAACGAAATACTAATTACTTATCATCACTTGTACTGTTTTATTCTTTTTTTATAAAATTGATAATTATGTGGCTCAGCATTATGTCTGTTTCCAATCCAAACCTCTAATTTCCCAAATGATTGGGATTTTACAAACTCAAAATAAAAGGTTTTTATTTTTAAGAATAACATAAATTATTATTAGAAAGCAGGAAATGAATTTACAAGAAAAGATTTGCAAAAATACATTGTTATCAACATTTATGTAAATGCTCGTAAAGGAGAATGGGCAAATTTGTATGGAAGCTGGTCCAAGGATGTACACGAACGGGACCAACTTTTTTCGAAAGATCTCGCCGAGACATGAAAAAAAGTCTTCTGGACCAACTCTCTAAACCCCGGGGTTCAAAAGTTACATGCTGTTGAAGTTTGAGCATTTTGGGTTAAAATGTACAAAAAATCGTATTTTTGCTATTTCTAAAATCATTCATAAAATCTTTGTTTCATTATGGATTTCGATTTTCTTGACTTCATTCGACGCGTATCAGCAAAAACTATGAGTTCTGATATGTCTTAGCATGATTGAAACATGATTTCTCTTGTTTTTATCCGTTTGAACCGTTTGTGCAAGAGGCATCCCATAGAAACAAGTCGAAACTTCAAGGTTTTGAAACCGGATCCGACCCAGACTGCTTCAGTGAGTATGGAAGGCTTCAGTGCAATGTTGTAACAACTTATTGGGATGGTCTGAGTCATCCGAGAACTCCTTGGAGTTAAGACCGGTGAGTCTACCGCCGTAACAAGCAAGATGTCGCCGGTTTTTAACCACGGATCATACCCGCATGGCTTCAGTGAGTATGGTAGATGCTGATGTGTTGGAGTGTCCTGGGTTCTCCTAGGACTCCCTGGAGTTAAGATCTGTGGGTCTACTACCGTAACAAGCAAAATGTCGACCGGTTTTGACAACGGAACATACCCGCATAGCTTCAGTGAGTGTGGTAGACTACTTTGCTAATGTGTTAGGATGTCTTGGGTCATCCAAGGACTCCCTGGAGTTATGATCTGTGGAGCTACAGCCGTAACAAGCAAGAGGTCGACGATTTTTGACCCCGGAACATACACGCATAGCTTCAGACAGTATGGTAGACTGCTTTGTTAATGTGTTGGGATGTCTTTGGTCATCCTAGGACTCCCTGGAGTTTAGATATGTGGGTCACTGTAACAAGAAAAAGATCGATGATTTTTAACCGCGCATCATAACCGCAAAGTTTCAGTGAGTATGGCAGACTGTATTGCTGTTATGTTGGGATGTTCTGGACCATTCCAGGGAGTCCTTGTGACAGCCGTAGACCTACTGATCATAACTCCAGGGAGTCCTTGGATGACCCAAGACATCCTAACACATTAGCAAAGTAGTCTACCACACTCACTGAAGCTATGCGGGTATGTTCCGTTGTCAAAACCGGTCGACATTTTGCTTGTTACGGTAGTAGACCCACAGATCTTAACTCCAGGGAGTCCTAGGAGAACCCAGGACACTCCAACACATCAGCATAGTAGTCTACCATACTCACTGAAGCCATGCGGGTATGATCCGTGGTCAAAAACCGGCGACATCTTGCTTGTTACGGCGGTAGACTCACCGGTCTTAACTCCAAGGAGTTCTCGGATGACTCAGACCATCCCAATAAGTTGTTACAACATTGCACTGAAGCCTTCCATACTCACTGAAGCAGTCTGGGTCGGATCCGGTTTCAAAACCTTGAAGTTTCGACTTGTTTCTATGGGATGCCTCTTGCACAAACGGTTCAAACGGATAAAATCAAGAGAAATCATGATTCAATCATGCTAAGACACATCAGAACTCATAGTTTTTGCTGATACGCGTCGAATGAAGTCAAGAAAATCGAAATCCATAATGAAACAAAGATTTTATGAATGATTTTAGAAATAGCAAAAATACGATTTTTTGTACATTTTAACCCAAAATGCTCAAACTTCAACAGCATGTAACTTTTGAACCCCGGGGTTTAGAGAGTTGGTCCAGAAGACTTTTTTTCATGTCTCGGCGAGATCTTTCGAAAAAAGTTGGTCCCGTTCGTGTACATCCTTGGACCAGCTTCCATACAAATTTGCCCATTCTCCTTTTCTTCGAAAAAAGTTTTTGTGAATTCAAGAAGAATGATTCTTCCAAAAATTATGAATTCCTGTGAATTAATTATTAATTTTTGGCTTAAACTATGTGAGTACTTTCTTTATAAAAGTCTTTTTACATCATTAGTCCAAACAAAAATTTGTACACTTTGGCAGCAGTGCAGAAAAAGTGCCATGCAAAATGTAAAAAAAAATTGGTACCTTGAAACTTTTTTTAATCGATTTGTTATCTTCGGTAAGTACATACACCCAACTCCCGGTGGTTGGTCACTTTTTCGTTTGACACTTTTTTAGTTTGTACCCCGTTGGTTGGTCAAAGTCAAAATAGAGTTATCTAAGCCCGAGCTCACGCACACTAGCACCCCATTTGTTTTGCTGACGGGTACAAAATTTAACCTCAATCTTTTTCGTGTACGTACACGCAATACATGCGCACGTAGATAACTCTATAAAGAGTGACAAAGTGTCACTTTTTACACGGCGCTCACGCACACTATCAAAACAAACGTTTGGTAGTGTGTGTGAACTTCGTGTAAAAGGGGTGTCAAACTAAAAAGTGACCCCGTTCGTTAGACAACAGTTGGTGTCAAACCATCGGGGTTTGAGTGTCCATTGATGGGAAAAATTTGAAATTTGGAATTTTTCGAAAATAATTTTTAATAAAAAAAAACTTTCTATAAAACCCAAAACACAAAATGGTAACAATCATTAAAAATGACGGTTCAAAGTTGACCCGAAAAATCAGGGGACAAAAAAATATTTTTTCAAAAAACATCAAAATGGAAATTTGAGTGCAATCAGCTGAAATCTGTTTAAAGTGCATTCCCTTGCGTTTAGAACCATTTTTAAGCATGTTTGGGTTGATTTAATAATCTCTTGATTTTTCGAAAATGTTTGGTCTTTAGCAGCGCAAAAAGTTTTTCTTTCGTTGACCATTTTTGAATATTAATGATTGCAAAATAACTGAACTAGTTTAAAATGCATTTTTAAACACTTTTTGCATTCAAATGTTTAGACTATGGCTTGTTCTTTAAATTTTTATATTTTTTGTAAATCTTGTTTCTAGAGTTGTTTAAAAACTTGTACTGACTAGGCCAAACAACATCGTTTCTTCAAATCAGTTTCCTCAGCAAAGCTTCAAAATGAAATGTATTTCTTTATTTTTTTTAAACTATCTACTGGAAATGTCAATAAATTTGGAGATATTGCTTTTGCAAACTAAATTTTCATAGACTTTTTTATTTCTACAAACATCTCCCATATATTTTTGAATTTTTATTTTTTGTAAATTTCTGATGACGGACGAATTGTTTTTGAAACAGAGATTTTTGAATCTGCTCAAAATATACATTCAAAAGATTTTCAAGAACTGTTTTAATTTCAGATTTAAACATGCTATTTAATAGTACTTTTCAGAAGTTGTAGCTGTTTTCAATAAAGAATAATTCTATTTTATCTCTAAAAAATAGAATGGTTGAGAAAATTCTTAATTGCTTTCATTTTTGAACATTTTCGATCCATTCTTTTGTTGCTGAGATACAGGCCACGAAAAATATTTTAGAATAGTGTATTTTGTGTGACAATTCGATAGAAAAATCTTGATATTTAAATTTAAAAAAATCCCAATTTTAATTTTATGCAAAACTAATTGACAATATCCAATTTATAAAACATAAGCTATTTTCACTAACATTTTGAATGTTTTAAATACCTAAATGGTAGTTGGCACAGTTTACAAATGTGAAACAAATATTCGTAGAAATAAAAAACAAAAAAAAAACAAAAACAGTGCACTTTACTTCAAATTCATTAATTTGCTTAACGAATGCAAATTATAGGTTTATTATTTAAATATTTGCAATTTGCTACACAAGTAATGCAAATGGGCTGTTGAATTACTTATTATTCTAATAAAATTTTGACTTTTTACTCGCCTTTTTTTGCTAGACTTGCTTCTAGTGTTGGCATATCAACACTTTGACGATAAATTACAGCTCATAAAAAAGCGTTTTTAACTGAAACTTAGTGATAAATAGCTCAATAGGAAGTGAGCAAGTTAATTTCTAACAAATGTTTAACAAAATTTGTTGCTAAATAGTGCAAATCAGCTAAATGAACGGAGTCATATCATTTGAAAACCGCTCATTAAACCCATATTTTTTATATTTTGTGTGTGGTGAACATTTATTTTAGGCTTTTGGAGGCGGTCTGAGAAAGTGTGACATAGCATGTTATAACTATAGGCAAAGCGTGACAAAGGGAGAGGGGGGGGGGGGGTAAATTTTGGCTGATTTTAGCGTGAAGTATTTTATGGATGAATCCTTCTGGATTCGCAGTTTTCGACAGTTAAAAGTAAAAATTCAAAGAATCAAATTTTCAAGGCCAAGTCATTCAGAAGCTTGGGCTTTTCCACAAAATATTTCCGGAGATATATTCATTTGAGTGTTTTATGTCTTATTGTTTCAGTTTTTCCATTAAATTTTTGGTTTATACAGAATCATATCGATGCCTCTGTGCTCTCTTGTATTAAACTTGTTGGGTTAATCTGGTTAGCATAACAGAGCACAGAGGCATCAATATACTGAACATCACATTCGAAGTCCCGGTACATTCTCGCTCGAAAGATCATCAAGTCGTCAAGTCAAAGCTTAAACGCCAGCGCACTTAATCTTGCGCGATTTACACTGCACGTGAAGGCGAATCTTCTGCCTTATTGTAATATAACAGCAAGAGGCACTTTCGATAGCATTGAAACCCTCTTTACAGGATTACTTCTGTAAAATCTGTTTTCCTACACCTGATTCACTATTTTGCAATTGCTTCCAATTTTTCACTATGTACGCCAAACAGATTCTAGGTTTCGTTCGTTCGTTCGCTTCTTCAATTAGTCGCAGCGAAGCGCCACCACCACAACAACTGTACGTAAATGTGAAATCGATATCTTTTTTCTGCTCTCTTCGTGTGTCACACACAACTTGCTGCTTTTTTCGCAAGCCCGCAATTCCCGGTTTTCCGAATCGACCCCCGACACTGACAGCTTTTTTTTTGTTATTATTTTGACTATTCGTCAAACTGTGTGAGCGCTGGCTGGTGTTTAAACATGAAACTGTTTTCTATCAAAGCAAATCACTTCCTCCGAGCGTTGATGCGAATATTTCGTAATCGGACAACACCACCGGAATCCGTCGTAGGTTCTTCTCCCCCTTAGCATATTGTACACCGCGATTTCGATTGCCAGAATCGAATTGGAAACCGTGTTTCCGTCTTCGTCTTCGCAGAGACACACACACAAATGCACAAACAAACACACAGCGACTTTGCTTTCTCACTATCCCAAGGAGGAGCCAAGAACCTCGCTCCTCTAATATCGTAAACCGTCCACTTCAGTTGAAATTTATGATATTTTTTTTTGCTCTGCTATTTCGAATCACTTTACGGAATTTTTCATTTTCCCTCACACTGGTTCTGGCCAGACGAACACAGCTCCAAGCAGGTCGTACTTTTTCCGCTGCAGCACATCTTCCATTTTGCGATTATTGAATTCAATTATCTACCGGCGATGGATCGGATTGGAACCGGTCACAGAACCACCGCCCCGCCGAGGCACTTCCGGAAAACGACTAGCACACACCACACCGGAGTTTCTTGAGAGGAGGTTTTCCTGCACACTGCTGGTGGCCCCACAAGCGGAGTGAGAGTTACTGGAGCGCGCTACCAGAGCTACCAACACCAGGCCAACCAAAGTGCCTCAGTCGTCGTCGTCATCGACTCCCGTCTCCTCGTCGTCACGTTCCGATTCCATCCAGCCGTTGTTGTTCAGCGCTAGGGTGGCTTTAGGGGGACAGTATAGCTTTTGAACATTTTTTTAAAGCTTACAATGCTCAACCCTACCTTTAACATTTTACAAAAATAGTAAATATTTCAAATTTTGTTGTCAGATCTTTAATCTTTTTGGCTTATCGAATATGACTTTCTAAAATCGAGTGAGGAAACTCAGTAAGAAACTAAAACAGATGGTGCCATAAAAGGGTATTGAGTATAGAAGAGAATGCAACTTCTCTCTGGTGCCATATTTAAATGTTCGCGTGATTTAGAAAAAATCGCAGAATATGTTATAGTTATTCGATTCTGTGCATGGCCATTTCAAATATGGTCATGGTCTGTTCAAAATACAGTGGACTCTCTGGCTGTCGATCTTCTCGATGTACATTTTTCATTCTATAATTTGATAATTCCCGCTCATGACGATCCCTTCAATATCGACAACGAGAGAGTCCACTGTATCAGAATTATTTTTGTCGATTCTTATTTACGGATATGTTTTGCCTTTCTTAATAAAGAAAGGCATAGGTTTGACTTTATGGCTGGACATCATTTTCATCTTCGTAAATATCACGATTCAGCACGCATTTTAATCGGGAAAATTGCCAAAAAATCACACTGCCTCGATTTTTGACGCTCTATCGATTCACCTTGACAGAACTCGTCTATCTCCAACCCTCGAATTTTGAGAAAATAAATTCCGTGGAGTTCGAGTGATGACCGTGTGTGGTAAAATTTATTTTATTTTAATCTCAAAAATTGCATTTTTCGAGCGCTACAACCTCCCAAATTTTTATCGAGATTCATAATTTGGTTCTGGAGTTAGAGCCGTTTGATTAACCTACGAAAACGAAGTTGACTTTTATAGCTGTCGGCCACCATTGCTAGTACCAACCACTAGTGTCTTCCTTTTTATCTACAAGGACTTCGTCGCCCTGGGCTCCTAAGTGTATGAAAGTATGGCACGGAGCGACGGCGCCGAATACCCATATTTACACAAAGAATTTTAGAGCGCTCACCGCGGCGCGCCGTGCGATTCAAATCAGTGACATCTGGATTGTGAGTCCAGTGCGCAGTCCGATTGATCCCCACGGGTGAGACAAAATTGTTTAACCTACCATAAGAAAAGAAAAATCCCAAAAAAGGTAACTGTTGACCTTCGCCAACATTTTTCGTTTCTAATTTTATCCGAAATTTCTTCCTACATTCATAGTTCAGACCATGAGTGAGCATCTGAAACAAATTTGACATCTATCGGCAACCCCGATCAATTTTTAGAACGATTTAATTTTTGCCTGTCTTCCTAAAGAATGGTATAGGTTTTACTTTATGGCTGGACGACATTTTCATCTTCGTTAATAAGACGATACAGCATGATTATTAATCGGAAAAATCGCCAAAAAATCACACTGCATTGATTTTCGACGCTTCGTCGCCAAGTCGACAAGTTGTCAAGTTGAGTTTTGAATATTGGCGCGAGAATTCTAATCGTAAGTAGTAGCTTGTCTACCGAGTACCGATATTTCCTTCAACATGTAAGATATCGTAGCTTTTCGGTTTCTTTTGCCAGGTCCGTTTATGCGTAAAAAAAAACTGTAAACGGGATTTTTTTCGAAAAGAAAGTTTGGGCATTAGAAGGTTGAATGCTACTATTCTACGTATTGTTTGTAGAAGCAATAGTAAATATAAATTTTCTTTTTTTTTTTTTGCTCTATACGTACACAAATCCATAATTGGCAGTCATGAAAGAATGACACCATCTACGACCTTAAAATGCTTAGACCTTCTCAAACAAAAGTATGCTTATCGAACGCCGACGTGAACTTCAAGTACCAGTAATGCAAAAAATTATACCGAAAAAGCGCTTCCTAACACGGAATAGAACTTCTAGTACCTAGAATGTTTAAAATCTTAATCTTCTACTGAAATTGAACTTCCCAAACACATATCACATACATAGTACTTAAAATGCTTACAATTTTGCACGATTTTATCTTCATTTACCAAACTCAACATTCAATTTCTAGTAACTATTGACTAAACCAACATGAACAACGTTATTCACCGCCATTCATTTCACGGCATAGCTACTTTGACATTTTACTTCACCAAAATTTAATCCACTTTTCACCTCGCGATCCACCCTAGTAAACACAACACGGCACACAGACAACCAAGCACGACTCCTCAGCCAAAATAATAAATGAAGAGCAGAAGCAGCAGCAGAACCAACATCAAAACTGAAGAGAAGAAGAGGGCTGGACGGACAAACGGGTGACGACGGAGGCGGCGGCGGGTGGGTGGCTGGCCAAGCACACCAACAGGGGGAGGTGTGGTGGTGGCGGAGTGGGGTGCAGCAAAAAAAAAACTCTTTTTTCCCCGTCGAGTCGCGGTGAGCCGATTTTTTCGTGACAATTTTCACCCCCAAAACGCACACGAAACCGACGAATTTTATCGAAATCACACGCACGGACCACTAAACTTACGCCACAACTCGAAATTACACACTTTTAAGCACAATTTTGCACAGAATAATCCAATTTTGGGCAGACGACGAGGTGAAATTTACCATCCACACTCTGGCTCTGCTCTAAAACTCGCTTCTTCTTTCTTCTTCTTTTTTCACGCGTCTCTGTGTGCGTGTGATGCGGGACAGTTCTGTACACGCTCGTTGCGAATGACGCATTTCTGAGTTATTTTTACTCGGAATTTGTCGAAACCAGACTTACTCAGGAATGAGTTTCTAGATTTTTTTAAATGGTCTGCTAAATTTTTTTAATACATAAGCTTATATATAGGACCTTTAAAAAAACTCTATGTTTTTATTTTTAAAGGAGAATGGGCAAATTTGTATGGGAGCTGGTCCAAGGATGTACACGAACGGGACCAACTTTGTTCGAAAGATCTCGCCGAGACATGAAAAAAAGTCTTCTGGACCAACTCTCTAAACCCCGGGGTTCAAAAGTTACATGCTGTTGAAGTTTGAGCATTTTTGGTTAAAATGTACAAAAAATCGAATTTTTGCTATTTCTAAAATCATTTATAAAATCTCTGTTTCATTATGGATTTCGATTTTCTTGACTTCATTCGACGCGTATCAGCAAAAACTATGAGTTCTGATATGTCTTAGCATGATTGAAACATGATTTCTCTTGTTTTTATCCGTTTGAACCATTTGTGCAAGAGGCATCCCATAGAAACAAGTCGAAACTTCAAGGTTTTGAAACCGGATCCGACCCAGACTGCTTCAGTGAGTATGGAAGGCTTCAGTGCAATGTTGTAACAACTTATTGGGATGGTCTGAGTCATCCGAGAACACCTTGGAGTTAAGACCGGTGAGTCTACCGCCGTAACAAGCAAGATGTCGGCGGTTTTTGACCACGGATCAAACCCGCATGGCTTCAGTGAGTATGGTAGACTACTATGCTGATGTGTTGGAGTGTCCTGGGTTCTCCTAGGACTCCCTGGAGTTAAGATCTGTGGGTCTACTACCGTAACAATCCAAATGTCGACCGGTTTTGACAACGGAACATACCCGCATAGCTTCAGTGAGTGCGGTAGACTACTTTGCTAATGTGTTAGGATGTCTTGGGTCATCCAAGGACTCCCTGGAGTTATGATCTGTGGAGCTACAGCCGTAACAAGCAAGAGGTCGTCGGTTTTTGACCCCGGAACATACACGCATGGCTTCAGACAGTTTGGTAGACTGCTTTGTTAATGTCTTGGGATGTCTTTGGTCATCCTAGGACTCCCTGGAGTTTAGATATTTGGGTCACTGTAACAAGAAAAACAAACTTAATCCACCTATGTGGTTGGAGCCTTCCTCACTTATTACCAACAATGGATCCATTTAAGAGAGATCCGGCTTCCAAAAAGTACATCAATATCACTTAAGTGGGCATATCTCGAGACAGGGTTGCCAGATCATCAATGTTTTAGGCTCGTTGGAAAGATCTTCTGATAACCTAACCAACGATGGGTTGGATGATGGACCCGGACATAGTTTACATACATTTAAGTGAGATCCGGATGTATGTGAAAACACATTTTTATACATAACTTTTGAATTACTCATCGAAACTTCAATCTGTATAAAACTCGATCTATGGGACCCTTAACCAAGTCGAATGCAACAAGTTCGGGTCAAATCGGTTCAGCCAGTGCCGAGAAACATGAGCTAGTTTGTTGGTCACATACATACATACACACACACATACACACACACATACACACAGACATTTGTTCAGTTTTCGATTCTGAGTCGATATGAGCAGTTCTCTAGGATTTCGGTCATTCGATTTTTTTTGTATTTTTTAATCCGACTGAAACTTTTTTGGTGCCTTCGGTATGCCCAAAGAAGCCATTTTGCATCATTAGTTTGTCCATATATTTTTCCATACAAATTTGGCAGCTGTCCATACAAAAATGATGTATGAAAATTCAAAAATCTGTATCTTTTGAAGGAATTTTTTGATCGATTTGGTGTCTTCGGCAAAGTTGTAGGTATAGATATAGACTACACTGGAAAAAAATAATACACGGTAAAAAAAAATTGGTGATTTTTTTATTTAACTTTTTGTCACTAAAACTTGATTTACAAAAAAACACTATTTTTATTTTTTTTTATTTTTTGATATGTTTTAGAAGACATAAAATGCCAACTATTCAGAAATTTCCAGGTTGTGCAAAAAATCATTGACCGAGTTATGAATTTTTTAATCAATACTGATTTTTTCAAAAAATCGAAATTTTGGTCGTAAAAATTTTTCAACTTCATTTTTCGATGTAAAATTAAATTTGCAATCAAAAAGTACTTTAGTGAAATTTTGATAAAGTGCACCGTTTTCAAGTTATAGCCATATTTAAGTGACTTTTTTGAAAATAGTCGCAGTTTTTCATTTTTTAAAATTAGTGCACATGTTTGCACAGTTTTGAAAAAAATATTTTTGAAAAGCTGAGAAAATTCTGTATATTTTGCTTATTCGGACTTTGTTGATACGACCTTTTATTGCTGAGATATTGCAATGCAAAGGTTTAAAAACAGGAAAATTTATGTTTTCTAAGTTTCACCCAAACAACCCACCATTTTCTATCGTCAATATCTTAGCAACTAATGGTCCGATTTTCAATGTTAATATATGAAACATTTGTGAAATTTTCCGATCTTTTCGAAAAAAATATTTTTGGAATTTTCAAATCAAGACTAACATTTTAAAAGGGCGTAATATTGAATGTTTGGCCTTTTTGAAATGTTAGTCTTGATTTGAAAATTCCAAAAATATTTTTTTCGAAAAGATCGGAAAATTTCACAAATGTTTCATATATTAACATTGAAAATCGGACCATTAGTTGCTAAGATATTGACGATAGAAAATGGTGGGTTGTTTGGGTGAAACTTAGAAAACATAAATTTTCCTGTTTTTAAACCTTTGCATTGCAATATCTCAGCAATAAAAGGTCGTATCAACAAAGTCCGAATAAGCAAAATATACAGAATTTTCTCAGCTTTTCAAAAATATTTTTTTCAAAACTGTGCAAACATGTGCACTAATTTTAAAAAATGAAAAACTGCGACTATTTTCAAAAAAGTCACTTAAATATGGCTATAACTTGAAAACGGTGCACTTTATCAAAATTTCACTAAAGTACTTTTTGATTGCAAATTTGATTTTACATCGAAAAATGAAGTTGAAAAATTTTACGACCAAAATTTCGATTTTTTGAAAAAATCAGTATTGATTAAAAAATTCATAACTCGGTCAATGATTTTTTGCACAACCTGGAAATTTCTGAAAAGTTGGCATTTTATGTCCTCTAAAACATATCAAAAAATAAAAAAAAATAAAAATAGTGTTTTTTTGTAAATCAAGTTTTAGTGATAAAAAGTTAAATAAAAAAATCACCAAATTTTTTTTACCGTGTATTATTTTTTTCCAGTGTAGTCCGTATCCATACCTACAACTTTGCCGAAGACACCAAATCGATCAAAAAATTCCTTCAAAAGATACAGATTTTTGAATTTTCATACATCATTTTTGTATGGACAGCTGCCAAATTTGTATGGAAAATTATATGGACAAACTAATGATGCAAAATGGCTTCTTTGGGCATACCGAAGGCACCAAAAAAGTTTCAGTCGGATTAAAAAATACAAAAATTAAAATTGAAGGAAAAAGACCGATTTCGTAGAGAATTGCTCATATGTATACATGAAGGTGGGTATACGACGTTTTCATACAAAGTTCATTTTTAGAGCAGGATTATAGGCTTACCTCAGTGAGGAAGGCAAAACGTGTACACGTAAAGCATGTACGGAAGAATCAAACATATATTTTACACACCTTTAAAATAACATCAATCCGGTGAGAGTCATATTCAGATTACCAAGTTCGCGCCCCAACCCTCTCAGCTCGATTTCACCATCGGATTTTTTTTTGCCGTGGGCTCAAAAATTTGAGGGGGGTTCCTTGGCCAAAATAATTCGACCCGTATTTTTTTGCTTGGCCATTAGGGTGACCTACACCGTGCTAGAGGGTGTTTCTGAAAATTGCCATTTTAGTTATTTTTAGCAAAAGACACTTAAAAAAAAAAACGATTTAATATCACCAGGGGTGAATAGGGCGTTTCTTACAAAATGATGACACTCCGACAAATATATTGGTGCAATTAATTTTTCAGAAACATAATGATACCCAGTGAGAATTTGACCTAAAATTTTGAATATTTTGCCATTTTTTTTTAATTTCAGAGGTAATTAAAAAAAACTAAAGGGTACACAGTCTTTAATGTTAGTCTATGATTAACTTAAAAAATATGTATCGATACTGCACATAGTCGATCTATTATCAAAAGCCAGAAAGAACACTTTCACTCGCAGCGACTTGTCGATCTTTCGAGCGAAAACGAGCCGGGACTTCGAATTTGATGTTCAGTATACGATCCTGTATGAAACCTAAAATTTAATAGAAAAAAATAGGATAAAAATAAGACGTTAAACACTTATATGGCTATATCTCCGGAAATAAATTATGGGCCCAAACAGTTTATGGCGCATGTTTTCGAATGGCTTTTTGTTTGAAACTGAATTCTTCTAATTTGATAATGTTATCTGTAAAATAGTCCAAAATAACTCGAAAAATGTCTTTGACCACATTTACTGGTCGAAAATTGTGAATCGAAAAATAAAATGTTCGTCTCCAACCCCACGGCTACAAATCTGAAACATAAAAATTGTGGGTTTTACGAACGGTTTTCCAATGATGGAATACACAAATTTTTAAGAGCGGATACAGATCAGGCTTTGAGTTCCGGGTTTCGGGCCAAAATTCAATCGGAAGATTGCATCAAAACCTTTTAATTAGTAATAGGATTTTTTCTGGAACGATTCCTCGCCGTGCACGATTTTTTTAAAAGATTTCTGAGAAAAGCGTTTTTCCAAAAGCAAACCTTAAACCTTTTTTTAAGAAAGGCAAAACATAACTCCACGTCATTTCAACCGATTTTAGTTGTCTTGGACGCAAGGTGAAAAGTTGGCCTTTCTAGCAAAAATAGTCTAAAGACCGAAAAATCAAGCCCAACGTTTGAAACGGTCGATTGAATCTTAAAAACTGGATTTGGACACAAATTTGATCCAAAAAAACACACATATCACTCAAGGGCTCATAAGTGGTCAGAACTCGAAGCAGGGTTGCCAGATCTTCAATGTTGTGGACTCGTTGGAAAGGTATCTCGATAACCTAATCAACGATGGGTCGGATGATGGATCCGGACATTGTTTACATACATTTAAGTGAGATCCGGCTACAAAAAAGTACATCAATATCACTTAAGTGGTCAGAACTCGAGACAGGGTTGCCAGATCTTCAATGTTTAAGACTCGTTGGAAAGGTCTTTCGATTACCTAACCAACGATGGGTCGGATGATGGATCCGGACATTGTTTACATACATTTAAGTAAGATCCGGCTACAAAAAAGTACATAAATATCACTTAAGTGGTCAGAACTCGAGACAGGGTTGCCAGATCTTCAATGTGTAAGACTCGTTGGAAAAGTCTTTTAATTACCTAACCAACGATGGGTCGGATGATGGATCCGGACATTGTTTACATACATTTAAGTAAGATCCGGCTACAAAAAAGTACATAAATATCACTTAAGTGGTCAGAACTCGAGACAGGGTTGCCAGATCTTAAATGTTTTGGACTCGTTGGAAAGGTCTTTTGATTACCTAACCAACGATGGGTCGGATGATGGATCCGGACATTGTTTACATACATTTAAGTGAGATCCGGCTACAAAAAAGTACATAAATATCACTTAAGTTATCAGAACTCGAGACAGGGTTGCCAGATCTTCAATGTTGTGGACTCGTTGGAAAGGTCTCTCGATTACCTAATCAACGATGTGTCGGATGATGGATACGGACATTGTTTACATACATTTAAGTGAGATCCGGCTACAAAAAAAGTACATAAATATCACTTAAGTGGCTATAACTCGAGACAGGGTTGCCAGATCTTCAATGTTGTAGATTCATTGGAAAGTTCTTTTGATTACCTAACCAACGATGGGTCGGATGATGGATCCGGACATTGTTTACATAAATTTAAGTGAGAACCGGCTTCTAAAAAGTACATAAATATCACTTAAGTGGTCAGAACTCGAGACAGGGTTGCCAGATCTTCAATGTTGTAGATTCATTGGAAAGTTCTTTTGATAACCTTACCAACAATGGGTCGGATGGTGGATCCGGACATAGTTTACATACATTTAAGTGAGATCCGGCTACAAAAAAGTACATAAATATCACTTAAGTGGTTATAACTCGAGACAGGGTTGCCAGATCTTCAATGTTGTGGACTCGTTGGAAAGGTCTTTCATTTACCTAAATAACGATGTATAACATGATGATGTTTGGTTCAGTTTACTGCCATTTATTCATCTTCCGAAAATATGCGAAAACACATTTTTATACATAACTTTTGAACTACTTATCGAAACTTCAAACAATTCAATAGCACCGTATGGGACCCTAAACCAAGTCGAATGCGACTGGTTTGGTCAAAATCGGTTCAGCCAGTGCTGAGAAAACTGAGTGACATTATTGGTCACATACACACACACATACACACACACATACCCACACACATACACACACACATACACACACACATACACACACACATACACACACACATACACACAGACATTTGTTCAGTTTTCGATTCTGAGTCGATATGTATACATCAAGGTGGGTTTTCGAGCTTTTAATAAAAAGTTCAATTTTAGAGCAGGATTATAGCCTTACCTCAGTGAGGAAGGCAAAAGGTTGATGATTTTTAACCGCGCATCATAACCGCAAAGATTCAGTGAGTATGGCAGACTGTATTGCTGTTATATTGGGATGTTCTGGACCATTCCAGGGAGTCCTTGTAACAGCCGTAGACCTACAAATCATAACTCCAGGAAGTCCTTGGATGACCCAGGACATCCTAACACATTAGCAAAGTAGTCTACCACACTCACTGAAGCTATGCGGGTGTGTTCCGTTGTCAAAACCGGTCGACATTTGGATTGTTACGGTAGTAGACCCACAGATCTTAACTCCAGGGAGTCTTAGGAGAACCCAGGACACTCCAACAAATCAGCATAGTAGTCTACCATACTCACTGAAGCCATGCGGGTATGATCCGTGGTCAAAAACCGCCGACATCTTGCTTGTTACGGCGGTAGACTCACCGGTCTTAACTCCAAGGAGTTCTCGGATGACTCAGACCATCCCAATAAGTTGTTACAACATTGCACTGAAGCCACTGACGAACTGACGTGCCACCCCGAATCCAAACCTGACCGCACTTTCCTATCTTCCTTCTCACTCACCCTCAGCGATCAGCGATTGTCAAACAGACGATTTGACAGATGCGCAGCTGCACTTGCTGAGAAACTTTCAGGAACAACAAATGAAAATGGGGGAAAACATATTGAAGCCTGAAAACTTTTGCAAATTCTGAACAAAACGATGAATATTTTGCTAATCTTGCATTATTTAAGGTGAAATGAGGCAAGAAATTTCGTTAAACTTCCAAATTAGGCTATCTTTTAGACTTTTCGTAACATTTCCATTCCAACTCTTATCCGCCATTTACACATGTTGTTCCAGAATTCTTCACAGCAAGAAAACAGCTGATGTGACAAAACGTCAAACTCGAATTCTGACAATCGCCGAAGAAGAGAACAGTAGAAAGAAAAAGAAGCAGTGTGCGGTCAAAAATGATCGACCAATTTGTTCCTGGTGGCACGTCAGTTCGTCAGTGCTGAAGCCTTCCATACTCACTGAAGCAGTCTGGGTCGGATCCGGTTTCAAAACCTTGAAGTTTCGACTTGTTTCTATGGGATGCCTCTTGCACAAATGGTTCAAACGGATAAAAACAAGAGAAATCATGTTTCAATCATGCTAAGACATATCAGAACTCATAGTTTTTGCTGATACGCGTCGAATGAAGTCAAGAAAATCGAAATCCATAATGAAACAAAGATTTTATAAATAATTTTAGAAATAGCAAAAATTCGATTTTTTGTACATTTTAACCAAAAATGCTCAAACTTCAACAGCATGTAACTTTTGAACCCCGGGGTTTAGAGAGTTAGTGAAGAAGACTTTTTTTCATGTCTCGCCGAGATCTTTCGAAAAAAGTTGGTCCCGTTCGTGTACATTCTTGGACCAAATTTGCCCATTCTCCTTTATGCACGCTAACCTGCAGAAAGCTGGCCTTGTCCTTTTCGGGCACTCGACCTCGTCCCGTACACGCACCACCCTCCTCCGAAGGCGTTCTACTGCTGCTCACCAGACTCACCAGCCCCAACGAACCCACCAAAGTATTTGTTTACATCTGGAACTTGGGCGTATACGGTTACACGAGAACGTCAAAATGAAAGAAATTATACAGTCGTATTAAAAGTTAAGACATTTAAATCAGTTAGTAGGAGATTTCGAAAAACTTTACATACCAGTAAAAGTTTTCATTTTTTGAACAAGAAAAAAACTTTCCCTCAAACTAATCTTAGCAACTTTTTAAATCAACAATAAGTTACTTTTGTCATTACGGTAATATTTTTTTTGTGTGTGAAGCAAAGCTGCGGAGTCGGGTCATGTTTCAAACGACTCCGACTCCGGCTTTCTGAGATTAGCCGACTCCGACTCCGGCTTTCAGCTCGAACCGACTCCGACTCCGACTCAAACTCCGGCCTACAAACTCTAGCCGACTCCAACTCCGACTCCGACTCCAGCTTTCAACAAATGGTTAGCTCCGACTCCGACTCCACTTATTATGGAAATATTGATAAATATAATTATTTAAATACTTTCTAAATGTAATGGGGTAATTCCACGAGGTGGTCACTCCAAATATATTGCATTTATTTCATAAGTTGATCCGTATGTGCATCCATATTCACGTGTATACACGATTCCTCTATGAATTTTATTTCAGTGTTTTTACAGCTGTCATCGCAAACGCGCGCACTGCTGATTGTTTACAAACAAAAAAAATCCCTTCAATTTTGTTGTCCTCCGGTCACATTTTTTGGATTGCAAGGCACGCTATGTTGAATTTCGAGGAGTAATCGGGACGGGATACCAAGATCAGTAGAAACTGATCGAGCTGCTGGACGTGGACCCGCAGGAGACGGAAGACGACCGTGTGGTGGTGGTGTTGAACTACAAGCGGAAGGGCAAGCGCCCCGTCATCAAGACTACGACACGACAGACGTACTTTTTGTTCGTGATTGGCCTGGTTGTTCCGGAGAAGCTCAAGCCGGGCGATGAGAGTGAACAAGGACTCGTACGTCATACTTCATCCTGGACAATTCCATATTCACGTGTATACACGATTCCTCTATGAATTTTATTTCAGTGTTTTTACAGCTGTCATCGCAAACGTGCGCACTGCTGATTGTTTACAAACAAAAAAAATCCCTTCAATTTTGTTGTCCTCCGGTCACATTTTTTGGATTGCAAGGCACGCTATGTTGAATTTCGAGGAGTAATCGGGACGGGATACCAAGATCAGTAGAAACTGATCGAGCTGCTGGACGTGGACCCGCAGGAGACGGAAGACGACCGTGTGGTGGTGGTGTTGAACTACAAGCGGAAGGGCAAGCGCCCCGTCATCAAGACTACGACACGACAGACGTACTTTTTGTTCGTGATTGGCCTGGTTGTTCCGGAGAAGCTCAAGCCGGGCGATGAGAGTGAACAAGGACTCGTACGTCATACTTCATCCTGGACAATTCCGGTCGAGTATGCCGCGCGCGTCAAGGCGATGGAGGTGGACGAACGGCCTACCGAGCACTACTCGGACTTTGGCGGGTTGGACAAGCAAATCCAGGAACTAATTGAGGCCGTCGTGCTGCCGATGACGCACAAGGACATGTTCAAGAACCTGGGAATTCATCCGCCGAAGGGAGTGCTGCACGCTTTCGGCTGGTACCTGTGTGGCGCAAACAAAGTCGACCTTCCTGAAGCTGGCCGACCCGCAGCTGGTGCAGATGTTCATCGGAGACAGTGCCAAGCTCGTCCGGAACGCGTTTGCACTAGCCAAGGAAAAGTCGCCGGCGATTACTTCCTGCACGCGATTACGCTGCAGACGCATCTAACTGTTTCATATGCATGTTTTAAATTTATTTGACCTAATTTGGTCACCTGGAATTAAATGAGAGACGAACATTGAAGTTTCTTGGATTTTCTTTTTATTTGTGGTTTCAGCTGTATTTTTTTGTATTGTTAAATATGTTGAACAAAAACAATAATCATGGCGTACGGTTGTTATTTGCCGAATTTGTCATTTGTCTGACCATGTGCAGAAGCACCTTCGCTTAAACTCCATCCTCCGCTCCGTTCAAACATTTAGACTTGTAACCTTCGTAACTTCGTGGTCACTTCCAATCCACGGCAGCGACCGTGCCGTGACCTTCCGCTTTTCCCCCACGCTTCTCCCCGTTATCCGCCGTCGAACTGTCCGACTCAAAACCCTCACCCCCTTCCCCATTCTCGCTGCCAATGCTGTACGAATCCGACGAATCCGTCACGTCCTCCAGCATCACCGGCACGGCTGTCGGCGAAAATTCGGCTCGAAATTCAGCCAACTCTTTAACACCGCCCACACAATCCCCGCAAATCTTCGTCACCATGTCCCAGCTGTTGATCTCAACCCCTAAACAATCCGCCACGCTCCCGCTGCCGCCCGGAAACAACTCGACCAACGCCGCCCCGCCATCCGCCTTCAAGCAGAACCGGCACACGTCCTCGTCTTCCTTGTCCTCCAGCCCGTTCTCGACGTAACTGTTGCAGTGCAGGTCTCGCGTCCGGAATTTCTGGGTCGGAGCGCAGATCCGCCCTGGGCTTCTTGCACAGATTGCTTGTGGATTTCGGGGAAGGTTGTTGCGAGGATCGGTTCCGCAAGTGAAAAAAAAATACCTCAAGCTCGAAAAATATTGGAGCGGTGACAGTTTGTAAACGAAGGAAACAAACAAGTGACAGTTCTTAACTGTCATTATCCACACTGAACAAAATGTTGTGCCGAATATCGTGCAGGTGAATAATATTTACCTATATTTACGATATTTACGGAATATTTACGGAAGTAAATCCAATGCGCTACGGATGAACCTTGTGCCCAACCCCGTGGGTAATTCTCTACCAACTCACACGAAATCGGGAAAAGTTGCCCCGACCCCTCTTCGATTTGCGTGAAACTTTGTCCGAAGGGGTAACTTTTGTCCCTGATCACGAATCCGAGGTCCGTTTTTTGATATCTCGTGACGGAGGGACGACCCCTTCCATTTTTGAACATGCGAAAAAAGAGGTGTTTTTCAATAATTTGCAGCCTGAAACGGCGATGAGATAGAAATTTGGTGTCAAAGGGACTTTTATGTAAATTAGACGCCCGATTTGATGGTGTACTCAGAATTCCGAAAAAACTTATTTTTCATCGAAAAAAACACTATTTTTTTTAATTCTCCCATTTTTCGTTACTCGACTGCAAAAATTTTATGGGAAATTTAATGTACTTTTCAAATCTACATTGACCCAGAAGGGTAATTTTTTCATTTAGAACAAAATTTTTTATTTTAAAATTTTGTGTTTTTCTAACTTTGCAGGGTTATTTTTTAAAGTGTAACAATGTTCTACAAAATTGTAGAGCACACAATTACAAAAATTTTGATGTATAGACATAAGGGGTTTGCTTATAAACATCACGAGTTATCGTGATTTTACGAAACAAAGTTTTGAAAAAGTTACTTTTTGCGTTTCTCTTCACTGAGAGAAAAGCTCCTATTAATACCATAAGTTAAGTCTTATGAACGAGGTCCCAGCTGTGTCCATTGAAGCCCTCACGAAATTCATAATTAAGCTTATGAAAGCATTAGCAAAGCTTATGAGATCAGATCGAATCAGCGCATGCTTTACATAAGATTTTCCAATGCTGTTCGACCAATGCCATGTTGTTGTTTTTTTATAAGAACTGGCAACAAAGTTCATAAGATTTTCCTATGGATTTTATAGCTTGGACATTCGCTATTTACAAATTTCAGCAGTGTGAAAATAACTTAAAACAATGTTATATCACCCAAACTTTAACATGGCGTCGGAAGAGCAAACTTGTGGGAAGTTGTTTCCGAGTGGAGGACCCGTAAAGTAAGTTATTGCTTTTTAATTTTTTATGGCATATAAACTATTACTTCATTACATTTACAGGACCACAATCGAAGTCGATTCCGTAGGCTCGGTCCAGATCAATAGTGAAAACGAAGCGACGAGTCCATCCCTGAGCGCCAATTCACCGATCGAGACGCCAGTTGGAGGCTCCGGCAAGGACGGCATCTTGTGCCCCCGGCCAAAACGGACTCGCAAAATCTAACGTAAATACACATGTTTGAAATTAAACCAGTAATTAACCTAAATTTCACTCCACAGACCGATCCGGTGGAATAAATCCCGAGCTTCAGCGAGAGTGACGCGACGAGCTCTTCCCGGAAAACAATTCTGCCGATCGAGACGCGAGGCTCTTGCACGTCCCGGATTGCCGTTCTTTGACCGCCAAGGGCACAGATTTCGTGGCCGCCGGACAGATCTGGTACGGAATCGGAGAAATCCGGGAAAGTAAAGAGGACATCCTAGTGAACCTGCTTTGGCGCGACTCTTCGGGGACCGGTGATGAAAACGGATTAGAGAGCATCGTTCTGGAGAACTTTGGCCTTCACAGTTTTCCAATCGAATCTAGATCTCAATTTGATATGTATGCCAGTATAAAACAATAATAATAAACACTGATATCCATAATAACATAATAATTAAAGTCATAAAAAACTTCTTACAAATATCATAAGAATGCTCTATGAAAAACACTGATTTCCATAATAAAACAATTGTTGATGTCATAAAAATCTTCGTACCAATATCATAAGATAGCTCGATGAAAATCTTAAGTAACGGCTTTGTCAAATTTCCCCTCCCAGACATAAGAAAATCTTATGACATTCGAATAAAATCCTGATGTCGAATGATCATAAGACGTTCTTATGGATTTCGCCAGTACTTTTTTCTGAGTGTTTGTTTCGTCTTTGTTTA